>NC_069502.1:343217753-343390253 GCF_027579735.1 Bombina bombina | reverse complement strand
CTGCAAGTTGGTCAACCATTTATTTTCTGTGTCCAGCTGGAATATAAAGGCAACATTGAACATGTAAAAACAGAAGCTCTCTTCCTTCCTCTGACCTTCCCTACCCCCATCCTGCATATACACGTTAATCTAGAATTGGCCAGCATCTCCTATAGCCTATAATGGTCTCCTGGTTAGAGAGCAATTGTTTCTGTCATTTCAGTACGATGAGACTAGTCTATTGAGAAAGCAAACCACAAATACTGCCAGGAAACGTTTATGTAATTTATCATGTTAAATCTTAAACTTGCTCTTTAATAGAGAGACTGTCATTTTTGTGTTAATTGGAACAGTCAAAATTAAACTAGAGCCTGTAATTTTAAACTTTCCAATTTTCTTCTATTATGCAATGTGCTTTGTTCTCATAATATAATTTGTTGAAAAGCATACCTAGGTAGGCTCAGGAGCGGCAATGTATTACTGGGAGCTAACTGCTGATTGGTGGCTGCACATATATGCCTCTTGGCTTCCTTATTGTGTTCAGCTAGATCCCATTAGAGCATGGCTGTTTTTTCAACAAAGGATACCAAGAGAATAAAGAAAATTTGATAATATAAGTACATTGGAAACTTGATTCAAATTGTATGCGCCACTTTAATATTTGCATTTTAGACCCTATACTGCCATCCTTGATTCCCCTTGTAAATATATTAATGTATCCATGTTTAAATGTATATCACCGACATCCGTAAGCCCCAAGCATGTACCTACCTGTATATATTTCCCAGTACAGTTTTTTTTTTTTTCAGCATTGCAGGTTAAAGAAAAAAAATTGCAATAATTTTTTTTTATCATTTGATATCCCTCATCTTATGAGACTCTCTATAGATTAAAATTTGAAAGCACAGGTAGGTAGATTTGATAGGGCAGAAAACACATAGCGCTCAATTTACCCAGCAGCTTAAAGGGACAGTCAATCAAAATTAAAGTTTCATTATTCAGATAGAGCATGCCATTTTAAACAGCTTTCCAATTTACTTCCATTAACAAAATGTGCAGTCTTTTTTTATATTTAAACTTTTTGAGTCACCAGCTCCTACTGAGCATGTGCAAGAATAAGTGTGTATGCATTTGTGAATGGCTGATGCCTGTCTCATGGTATGTGTATGCATTTGTGATTGGCAGATGGCTGTCACATGGTACAGGGGGAGTGGAAAAAGACATAACTTTTAAAATTGCCAGAAAAAAAACTACTACTCATTTGAAGTTCAAACTAAGTGCAATTGCATTGTTTGGTTATCTTGCATTTGTTGATTATGCAAATATACTGTGTTGACTGGTCCTTTAAGATCACTGCTTCTTAACCTTTCCACCATATTTTAGAAATAATCTCTATCCAATCAGGATGATAGACAGCCCCCAATAGGGGCCTATTGGCCGTCAGCATGCAGGGGGCAGCATCAAGGCAGGATCAAGACATTGTGCTGCCTGGGTACGAGAATACGACACCCCCCAGTAGTAACATTATTGATTAACATATCAGCCTACTTGCCTGGCCACTGACCTTACTAGGCCTGCCTACCTGCATGCAACCAATGCTTATGCACAATAGCCACATAAGTGGGAAGGAAGTTAGGGGGCTTATTCTGTGTCTTTGTGTCATGATTTAGAAAGAGCATGCAATTTTAAATAACTTTCCAATCTACATCTAATATCTGGTTTTCTTCATTCTTTTGATATCCTTTGTTGAAAATCATATCTAAATATGCTCAGTAGCTACTGATTGGTGGCTGCATATAGATACCTCATGCGATTGGCTCGCCCATGTGCATTGCTATTTCTTCAACAAAGGATATCTAAAGAATGAAGGTGTATCCGATTCCTAGCCACTGCCTCACCAGCCTCTGAAGTCACTGCACATTCTTCATATAGATTCTGTGCTATAGTATTAATAATATTTATTTACTTAAAATATCAGTAAAGTCATAATTAGACATTCATTATTTAGACAAAGAATACAATTTTAAAGAACTTTCCCATTTACTTCTATTATTTAATGTGCTTCCTTCTCTTGTTATCCTTCGCTTAAAGGTTTATCTAGGTAAGCTCAGGAGCAGCAAAGAACCTAGGTTCTAGCTGATGATTGGTGGCTGCATATATAAACCGATTGTCATTGGCTCACCCATGTGTTCAGTTAGAAACCAGTAGTTCATTGCTGCTCCTTCAACCAATGATACCAAGATAATAAAACAAATTAGACAATAGAAGTAAATTAGAAAGTTGTTTAAAATTTTATTTTCTATCTGAATCATGAAAGAATTTTTTGGGGTTTTATGTCCCTTATAAAAACCTCTACATTTTACAGCTGTAATTTGTATTGCGCTAGAGCACAACCACTTCTCATACTAGCACAATAACCATGCTAATATTACTCCCTGCTCTAGCCAATAAAAGTTTAGGGTGCAATAAAAACATTTAAGATGTGTTATGGATTGTGGGATTTGTAGACATACATTTTTGTGCTGTTTCAGTCCATATCACTTCCCTTTTTTATTTGGTAAATTATATTTTATGTCGCACATCACTTAGGCTTCTACATGAAAAAAAGTTGTTTATAAAATGGTGATGTGGCTTGGTGCAAGTCAATATTGCATGCATTAGTATAGATTGAAGAAGAATAGTTCACAGAAATTACATAGTGTGAATTAGTGTTACTGTACAAATGTACTTTTTTTGCCTAATACATTTTAAGAATTAATAACTGTTTCCTCTTTATTTTAAAGAGGAACTATTTCATCAAAACATTCACTTTTACATTATATCTTCTTCAGATAGAGCATACAAATTTTTGTTTTTTAATTTTTTTTTTTAATCAAATGTATTAATATTTTCTTTGTTCTTTTTGATCATTACTAAGTAGGCTCAGGAGTGTGCTTTGGGAAACACTGCTGCCATCTAGTGCTCAAAGTGTATTACAGCTGCTGCCATAAATTGCATGCTCCTGAACTAACCTACCTGCTTTTTAACAAAGGATACCAAGAGAATGAAGTAGTTTTATTCATCAAAAATAAGTTGAAGTTTACTGTCCCTTTAAGTATGAATTGTGTGTAGATTGGGTGTTATGGTTTACCCTATTTCCTTTAATTAGTAATGGCTCTACAGCAAATGTTGCATTATATTATCAAATTTATTTTTTGTTTTCTTTTTTTATTTAGTTCATTGAAGAATTTTAGTTTTGTCATTAGAATTTCCAACACCTACACTATGAGGAAGTGTTATATCCTGGCAAGTAACACAATGGTTTTGGACATTCAAAATGTGGATATTTTTTTACAGAACCTTTTGGGATTTATGGATTTGTACTTTCATATGTCGTATACAATTACAAAACATGGGTTTATTTTACAAAATAAGATTAGTAAATTATTATGACTTTAAAATACAAGCGTTTAATTTTTCAACATGGCTTTCAAAATGTGATTTAAAGACACATTAATGAGCAATTATAAAATGCACTAATGTCCTCTACTATTCATTAAAGGGACAGTCAAGTCCAAAATAAACTTTTATGGTTCAAATAGGGCATGTTATTTTATAAACAAGTTTCCAATTTACTTTTATCACCAATTTTTCTTTGTTCTCTTGGTATTCTTAGTTGAACGTTAAACCTAGAAAGGCTCATATGCTAATTTCTTAGACCTTGAAGGATGCCTCTAATCTGAATGCATTTTGACAGTTTTTCACCACTAGTGGGCATTAGTTCGTGTGTCATATAGATAACATTGAGCGCATGTGAAGTTACCTAGGTGTCAGCACTGATTGACTAAAGTGCAAGTCTGTCAAAAGAACTTAAATAAGGGGGCAGTTAGCAGAGGCTTAGATACAAGGTAATTACAAAGGTAAAAAGTATATTAATATAACTGTGTTGGTTATGAAAAACTAGGGAATGGGTAATAAAGGAATTATCTATATTTTAAACAACAAAACTGACAGTGTTGACTGTCCCTTTATGAGGTGACTGGCAGGTGAATTGAAAGATTTAAATTCCCGCAATTACCTATGCATTATGAAGTGCCAAACCCAGTGAGTAACTCCTGTACATTGCATCTAAAATAGGAGAATTCCAGCAAATTGTATGCAGTATTAAAGGAACACTGAACCCAAATGTTTTCTTTTGTGATTCAGATAGAGCATGGCATTTTAAGTAACTTTCTAATTTACTCCCATTATCAATTTTTCTTCATTCTCTTGGTATCTTTATTTGAAATGCAAGAATGTAAGTTTAGATGCCGGCCAATTTTTGGTGAACAACTTGGGTTGTCCTTGCTGATTGGTGGATAAATTCATCCATCAATAAAAAAGTGCTGTCCAGAGTCCTGAGACAAAAAAAAGCTTAGATGTTTTCTTTTTAAAATAATGATAGCAAGAGAACGAAGAAAAATTGATAATAGGAGTAAATTAGAAAGTTGCTTAAAATTGCATGCTCTTTTTGAATCACAAAGGAAACAATTTGGGCTCAGTATCCCTTTAACAATGCATGGTGCATGGCTAACTCAGCTCGTTTAGCAGGTGATACTTACTGGGTTTGGTCTTTGATAATGCAAAGTTAAAGGGATAGTAAACACCAAAAATTTTATTGTTTAAAAAATAGATAATCCATTTATTTACCATTCCCCAGTTTTGCATAACTAACACTGTTATAGAAATATACTTCTGACCTCTGTAATTACCTTGCATCTAAGCTTCTGCAGACTGCCTCCTTATCTCAGATCTTTTGACAAACTAGCATTTCAGGCAATTAGCTCTGACTCTTAAATAACTCCACGTGCATGAGCACAATGTTATTTAATGTGAAACACATGTACTAACACCCTCTAACTGTAAAAAATGTCAAATGCATTCAGATAATAGGTGGCCTTCAAGGGCTTAGAAATTAGCATATGAGCCTACCTAGGTTTAGGTTTCATCTAGGAATACCAAGAGAACAAAGCAAATTTGATGATAAAAGTAAAGTAGAAAGTTGTTTAAAATTACATGCCCTATCCAAATCATAAAAGTTAAATATGGACTTTACTCTCCCTTTAAGGAGCAATAATTCAACTTAGTTACTATTGCAAAGAATGCTTCTCCTATCATGATTGTTGAAGCAATACTTATAATCCACCCTTTACAAACATGTAACTGCTGAAAATCTTAGGAGGAGGGTGAAGTAAACAAAAGCTTGCATAAATTGCCTAAAACTGTTAACCCAAACCTCTCTTGGAGAAAGTAAAACAAGCACAAATTTTAGATGTATTTTACAACAAAAGGCAGCAAAATAAATAATGAATATATATTGAAATAATGTTGCAATTGCAACAATGAAACATTTAATGTGTTGTTTAATGGTCCTTTAACTAAGGAATTTGCAGCAATAATTTCTGGGGTGGGATATTTAGGAACATTAATGAGAAAGTCAGAATAATATTTTTTAAAATGTTACTGGTGAATATAATCTCTTTTTTTAATGCTCTATACTCTGTTATCTCAGACGTCATGTATATCAGAGTGCTATTTTTTTTTATTGTGTAAGTATAATAAAAGTTGTTTAATATTTCTAAGGTTACTAAGTACTTGCTATTTGATCCTAAAGCATTGTTACCGTTTTTAAAGAGCTCAAATTCTGTAAATGATGTCTATAGTATTTAACAGCAACATTGTTACCAATGTACCAGAGAACTCTGGGTATGATATGCAAATTAGAACTGCGTTTAACCACAGTGATCCCCTTATGGGGTAGGTTTAGCAAAATCAAAACCACTTCTAAACATCTGTTTTGAGCTCATTAGCTTTTAATATGCAGGGAAGGGGAAGTGTCTGCATTTCCTGCTTTCACAGTCCCTTTCACTGGGTGTCCCAGCCTAACCTCATCAACAGTACAAAATTGGGAGCTTCTAAGTAAGTTTTTAAAAGGTTATAGACCTTTTAAAAATGTATCACTATATTTGCATATTCTTCTTTTTTTTTTTTAGATCATATTTTTTTTAATTTTATTGAGGAATAATACAATAATACAGATAAAAAAAAAAATAAACAATACACAATTATGCACATAACGTTTACATCATCAAAGGTGCAAGGAAAGTATACCATCATATCAATAACTTGTGATTAGTCATATGTAGCTAAGTTACAAAATGTCCATACCATACAAGACTAAGGGCATTGTTTAAAATAAATATAAAACTATATTGACCTCTACCAATGTGCATCAAACTTAGGTATATATTTATAAACTTTACATACTATGATGATGAATTGAATCACAAAAGCATTTGAGAAGTCAATTATAACAGAATCTGTTCTTTTAATATTGAGTTTGCTATACCTACACATAAAGACAAAAAAATAACTTTAACACAACTTTAGTGTGAAACACTAAGCTTGGTTGATATAACTTATGCCATTCAAAGCTATAAATACTATATATTTATGATATAAATTAGTGTCCTTTTCTATCTAAATTTCAAATCTCACCAGAACTAGAGTTTTATAACCTGTTTACAGCAGTTAGTGCTTACATGATTTAGGGCTAGATTTATCAACGCTGAGGCGTACAGGGGAGCGTATATGCGCCCCTGTACACCTCAGCTCGCAGGTAATTAACATTGCACACGAGCGCAATTTTGCGCTCGCATGCAAGCCCGCGCACAGCCAATCACGCACGGGCAGGAGCTGTCAATCTCCTCTGTCAGACTTGACCGAGGAGATTGAATTTCGCCACAATAGAGGTGGCGTAGATGTTAGGGAAGCAGCAGTCTGGTGACCGCTGCTTGATAAATCACGGCGAGCAAGTTCTTGAGAGAACTTGCTGCCGTAGAGGCTTGATAAATCGATCCCTAAATGTCTGCATATTCTCCCGAGACCCCTCTCAATCCTGAGAAGGGAGAGAAAGAAAAAAAAAAGAGGAAGGGTGGGATGGGAAAGAGGAGTAGAGGGTGTCTATTGTTTAAAGTTTATTCAGGATATCTTTCAGACCATGTGGACCATACCTCACAATATAAATCTCCCTTACCCAATGAATTGAAAGCATATTGTTGCATCTTTCTGATGTAATTCATCAGTAAAATAATGCTTTGGATATTTGGTGTGTGACTTTTTTTCCATTCTCTTGCTATAGTTAATTGATATCTTTCAGACCATGTGGACCATACCTCACAATATAAATCTCCCTTACCCAATTAATTGAAAGCATATTGTTCCATCTTTCTGATGTAATTCATCAGTAAAATAATGCTTTGGATATTTGGTGTGTGACTTTTTTTCCATTCTCTTGCTATAGTTAATTTGGTAGCTGTCAATAGTTATATGAGAAGTATCTTTCTCGCGTTTCTTATTCTCGGAAATGTTTGATGCAGGAGACCCACTGCTGGTGAACATGTAAGTTTATAGCGCATATCACTTAAAGGAACACTGAACCCAAATTTTTTCTTTCATGATTCAGATAGAGCATGAAACTTTCTAATTTACTCCTATTATCAAATTATCTTCATTCTCTTGCTATCTTTATTTGAAAAAGAAGGCATCTAAGCTTTTTTTTGGTTCAGACCTCGGGACAGCACTTTTTTTATTGGTGGATGAATTTATCCACCAATCAGCAAGGACAACCCAGGTTGTTCACTAAACTTATATTCTTGCATTTCAAATAAAGATACCAAGAGAATGAGGATGAAGACAATTTGATAATAGGAGTAAAATAGAAAGTTGCTTAAAATTTCATGCTCTATCAGAATCACAAATAAAAAAATTTGGGTTCAGTGTCCCTTTACGATTCCAAACACCTCTCTCCACAAAGGTCTGATTTTGGGGCATTTCCACCAAATGTGCACCACAGTACCCAACTGACCCCAATTTCTCCATCACAAAGGAGAGACAGACTCAAATACCCTGTGAAGGCGCGATGAAACTAAATGCCATCGTACTATTACCTTGTATTGCAATTCCTACATTGTGGTACAATGCAATATTTTACGAGTAAAAGTCAACTTTCTAAACCAAACAGCACTATCTATTACTAGGTTGATGTATCTCTCCCAGGCTGTTGACTAGTTTTCTTGTTTAATGGAGTGATAGTTAATAATAATTACATAAATGAGAGCAAACCTTTGGTCTTTTGTTTTTTGGTCCAGTTTAGTTCCCACAATATCCTATCCCTCTATTCCTCCCTTTTAAAATTCCAAGCACGTATCATACTGAATAGTCTGTGCACTTCAAACCGAAGCCCCTCTGGAACTTTAAATCTGTTCATGACAGTTTCTGCCCCCATGAATGTATTATTCTCATACATGTCTCCAATATAGTATACTAATGACTTTGACCAAAACAATCTATGTGTGTCTGGTAGAGAGTGAATTATGATTGAGTGCACCGGGGATGGGGGTGGCACTATGTTATTCATATGTCTAATATTATCCCAAATTTCAAAGTTCCCACCATAATTGGATGATCTATATGAAGGTTTATTCTACAGTAAGCTGGGATTCATGGTAGGTCTGTCAGACTGATATGCTCTGGAATAAGAGCTTTTTCTATTTCTTGCCACCGATGTAGAGACTCTCCATGACTCCAAACTGTCAAGTGACAAAGTCAGGAAGCATCATGTTAATTTATAATGTTAGGAAAGGCTAAGCCCCCACTTTAAATTGGTCTTTGTAATGTTTGTTTATAAATATGGGGTCTCTTCCCCTTTTATATATAAGAGAAGATCATGCTTTGTATTTTATTGAGGAAAGATCTTGGAACCTGGAGTGGGATACTGCGGAATAAATATACAAGTTTAGGAATAATACCTCCAGGAGAATAGTATCAGGAGAGGTGAGTATTAATGTTATGTCGTCCGCAAACAATGCTATCTTGTGATGTGAGGTACCAAACTGAGTCCCACGTATCCTCTCAATCCTTCTAATTGCCTGAGTCAAGGGCTCAAAAGCTAAGGCATTTAATAGAGGTGACAAAGGACATCCTTGCCTAGTACCATTGAGTATATGAAACCTTGTGGATTTAAAGCCCACCCCACTTACTCAACCGGTAACACAAAACTTTTCAATGTCTCCCAAAGATATTCCCATCTCACCCTGTCAAACGCCGTCTCCACGTCTAATGACAGGGTGAGAAGGGGGATCTTCTGTCTCTGGGCCTCTGTAAGAATATGTAGAATTTGCCTTATGTTATCTGGCCCTTCCCGTCCTGGTACAAATCCCACTTGGTCTCCATAGACCATTGAAGGTAAAACCACAGCCAAGCGGTTAGCCAATATCTTTGAATAAAGTTTTGTGTCTATATTAATCAAGGATATCGGTCTATAGCTACCGCACTGTTGAGGATTCTTGTCTGGTTTTAATAATGTGATAATAGTTGCTTCTAAATATTCCCGGCTGGAAGTTACCCGAGGACATTACACTATTGAACAGTCTAAGAAGTATAGGTGATAGTGGGACAGCGAAGGTTTTATAAAAGCATCCTGAGAATCCATCAGGACCTGGAGTTTTCCCTAGTTTTAAATGGTGGATAGCTGTCTGTAGTTCTAGATGGGATATAGGTTCTTTAAGGGATTGCAGTTGATCATGTGTGAGATTGGGTAGTTCCAGAGAGGCTAGGAATTTTTTAATCACATCTGTATGTGCCTTGGGGGTATCAGGGTTTAAATCTAAGTTATAAAGCGATTCATAGAAATGGCGAAAAGTATCTCCAATTTCTTTAGGAGAATATACTATTTTATCACCTTTTTTCATAGAAACTATTCTACTCTGTGCTACTCTATTTCTAAGTTTATTGGCCATGAATGTGTTTGATTTTTTATTTCTAGATTAAAAAATGTGCTTGAATTTTTCAGCATTCTCTGTACCCTCGTAAAATTCTAAAGTTCTTATTTGGACCATAATACTTTCCATTTGGGATGTTAGAGAAGCAGAGTAATGTATGTTTAAGTGTTGTTTTATTTTCCACAGCTGACAGTTAAGTTCTGCTAATGTACCACATTGTTTTTTTCTTTGCTATTGAAGCACATTTGATAAATATACCTCTCAGGTATGCTTTAAGAGACATCCATAATGTGTTGATTTGAGGTCTGATTATTATCATTGATCTCTAAGGCCTAGATTTGGAGTTTGGCGTTAGCCGTGAAAACCAGCGTTAGAGGCTCCTAACGCTGGTTTTAGGCTACCTCCGGTATTTGGAGTCACTCAAAATAGGGTCTAACGCTCACTTTTCAGCCGCAACTTTTCCATACTGCAGATCCCCTTACGTCAATTGCGTATCCTATCTTTTCAATGGGATTTTTCTAACTCCGGTATTTAGAGTCGTGTCTGAAGTGAGCGTTAGACATCTAACGACAAAACTCCAGCCGCAGGAAAAAAATCAGTAGTTAAGAGCTTTCTGGGCTAACGCCGGTTTATAAAGCTCTTAACTACTGTGCTCTAAAGTACACTAACACCCATAAACTACCTATGTACCCCTAAACCGAGGTCCCCCCACATCGCCGCCACTCGATTAAATTTTTTTAACCCCTAATCTGCCGACCGCCACCTACGTTATACTTATGTACCCCTAATCTGCTGCCCCGATCAGCCAATAGAATGCGAGCTCAATCTGATTGGCTGATTGGATCAGCCAATCGGATTGAACTTGATTCTGATTGGCTGATTCCATCAGCCAATCAGAATATTCCTACCTTAATTCCAATTGGCTGATAGAATCCTATTAGCCAAACGGAATTTGAGGGACGCCATCTTGGATGACGTCCCTTAAAGGAACCGTCATTCGGCTAGTAGGCGTCGGGAGAAGAGGATGTTCCGCGTCGGAGGTCTGCAAGATGGATCCGGAAGAAAGAAGATTGAAGATGCCGTTGATAGAAGACTTCATCCGGATCATGGACCTCTTCAGCTCCCGCCTGGATGAAGACTTCATCCGGATCATGGACCTCTTCAGCTCCCGCTTGGATGAAGACTTCAGCCGGATCATGGACCTCTTCAGCCCCCCGCTTGGGCTTGGATCAGGACATCGGAGGAGCTCTTCAGGACGGATCCGTGAACCTGGTATGGTGAAGATAAGGTAGGAAGATCTTCAGGGGCTTAGTGTTAGGTTTATTTAAGGGGGTTTTGGGTTAGATTAGGGGTATGTGGGTGGTGGGTTGTAATGTTGGGGGGGTATTGTATGTTTATTTTTTTACAGGCAAAAGAGCTGAATTCTTTGGGGCATGCCCCGCAAAGGGCCCTGTTCAGGGCTGGTAAGGTAAAAGAGCTTTGAACTGTAGTAATTTAGAATAGGGTAGGGCAATTTTTATTTTGGGGGTCTTTGTTATTTTATTAGGGGGCTTAGAGTAGGTGTAATTAGTTTAAAATTGTTGTAATATTTTTCTTATGTTTGTAAATATTTTTTTATTTTTTGTAACTTAGTTCTTTTTTATTTTTTGTACTTTAGTTAGTTTATTTCATTGTAGTTATTTGTAGGAATTGTATTTAATTTATTTATTGATAGTGTAGTGTTAGGTTTAATTGTAGGTAATTGTAGGTATTGTATTTAATTATACTATTACCCTAACACTGCGCTAACTGACCACTGCTGTAGAGCCTATTGTTACCAATTATCAGCTGGCTGTACTCTACACACTAGACCGGGTACAGGATTAGCATACAAAGTAAAAATTCACAATGTAAAATGTCTAAGTGAGCCAACTGCTGAGCACTCCTTATACACAATAGAACAACACAGTCAATATGAACAATGTTGAAAATCAATTGATTTGACAAATGTAACGCAATATTCGAAAATAAAACACAACCTAACTGTTACAAATAACATTAAAACAAACCAAAAAGTAGCTTGACATATGTTACCTATCTCACCTCGATGTCCCCAGGAGTATGGTAAACTTAAACATATATTCGAGTGTCAGAATAAAGATCCTCCTGTCTCTGTTATTGAGAGCGGTGCTGCTTTGATGCTCGTTAGACGCTGAAGAGCGCCCAAACTACGGGAAGCTGTGAACACAAAAAGGGAACAGAGCGCAACCGCAACTCAAGGTAAAACTTTTATTATTATGTCATGCGCTAAAAACAAATTGCACTTACAAGAAGTTAGCAATATTCAAGCCTTTAGGTATTAACAGTCCGCTGGATCACAGTTTCTCTGTTAGCTCTTCACACTGGGATCAGTTATGGCGTCTCCGTGAAATCCCCAGGCTCAGATGTCAATAACCCAAATGGTGACGGATAAACAAGTACTTGTAAGAACAAATAAATATGAATGTCTATCAACAGTGTCCCTATTAAGGTCTACGGGTTTCGTCCTCCTTTGTCGGGACTTTCTCAAGACTCAGGGTATGATAACTTATTTCGCGGGGATCCTCTTCTTAAACGTTCAGCTATGTTTCCATTGGTTGAACTATAGGCCTATCGTAGACTCCGATCCGACACACCCACCAACAAACAATGTGTCTCATTTGCGGTAAGTCAGATAGGAGTCGCCAATGTTGATATTCTAATTGGAATTTAAAACACCACATTACACAGAATGCATATTGCAGTGAAACTAAATAAATATGTTTAGCAATACAAAACAAAACAACAACGTCATATAATATACCTAAATATACAAACATATCATTATATTGTGCTTTTGAATAGCGATTGTGGGGCTCTTGCTTACTACACACTCTACTAGTATTTCTTAAAGGGATATTATTAATTCCTTAAAGGGATATAGACTTTACCTTCTCCCTTATATACCTCCTATTACTAGTAATAGTGATGTACCAACACCAATTCTAATCCTAACTAATGTGTGCTTTCCTATGGATTAAAAATACACTGGTAAAACCCTAAGACTTTAAATTTATAAAAATACTAACTAAAAAATTTTTTTTTTATAATTCTAAATAGTTACTGCTTATTAACTTACATTGTTCTCTTTGAAATAGTTGTTACTTGTAAGAGTGTACCTATGATAATTAGTTAATAAATTATTAAAATCAAATCATGAATGCTTGAAGATCCAAATCTATATTTAACCCTTTGGGAACCAAGCAATCTAACAATTGAATCCACTTCGTTTCTCTTTTTCTTAATTCTGTTAATCTTTGGTGGGGATTAGAAGTCACAGATACTGTTTCTAAAATACTAATTTTAAGACTACTGGGGTCCTTGTTATGGAACTCACGGAAGTGATCAGATATACTATGTGTCTTTAGACCTTGTTCTATGTTGTAAATATGCTCATAGCATCTACGTTTCACTTTCCTTTTTGTCCTTCCTACATAGACACACCCACATCTACATGTTAGGCTATAAACCACATACGTTGATTGACAGGTGCCTCTTGATTTGATGGGAAATGATTTCGAATGACTTGTGTCCTTAATGGAATCCCTATTCCAGATCAAGGGGCACATGCAACAGTTTTTTCGGCCACATTTAAAGGTCCCTGGTTTCCCTTTTGCCCAATGGTCTAATGTTCCCAGGCCACCTTGTCTATTCTGGTCTAACATCGGTAATTTAGAGGGGGCTAGTATATTTTTAAGGCTCCTATTTTTCTTATACACAATATTCGGTTTATCTTTGATTGCGTCCTTAAGTAGTGGGTCTGCCTGCAAGATACCCCAATGTTTATTCAGAATTTTCTTAAAGAAACCAGCCCCTTCATTGTACGTGGTTATGAATCTAATTGTGTTATGCTCAGATCCTTCATTAATAGTTCTCTCTTTGGAACATAATAGTGAGTCCCTACTACACACTGTATTCCTACTTCTTGCTTCCATTATCAGCTTTTTATCATACTCCTTTTCTAGGAACTTCATTTCTAGCATGTCAGCTTCCCTACTGAAATCCTCTAATCTTGTACAATTTCTTCGTACCCTACGGAACTGCCCGTAAGGGATATTTTGTATCCATGATCTCTTATGGCCACTATTGGCATTTAGGAATCCGTTATTGTCCGTGGGTTTGCGGAAATTTTTTACCATTACAGTATTTGGAATACCTTCACTGAAAAATTCAACGTCCAAAAATTCAATACTAACTTTGGACATTTTACTAGTAAATGATAGATTAAAAGTATTGATATTCATATAATTGATAAATTCTGTGGCCAATAGTTCCTCTCCTTGCCAAATAATAATAATATCGTCAATGTATCTCAGATACTTGACTATATACTTTGCAAAGGGGTTATTATTCCAAATTTTCATATCCTCAAATTGGGCCATGTATATATTAGCATACGAAGGTGCCATCGGGGTACCCATGGCCGTCCCTTGGATTTGTCTATAAAAATTACCCTGAAAATTAAAGTAATTCTTACTTAATATAAAATCTATTGCTTTGATTAAGAACTCAAGCTGTTTATTTGATATGCCACTATTAGCACCTACAGAATTAAAAGCTTCTATTCCTTCTTTATGAGGAATACTGGTGTATAAGGAAGACACGTCGCATGTTATCCACACATAATTCTCATTCCATATTAAACCTTCTAATTGAGTGATAACATCCAACGTGTCTTTAACATACGATTTGATTTCTTTCACAATTGGCTGCATAAAAAAGTCAATATAAGTGGATAAATTACTGGTAATTGATTCCACCCCTTCCTTATACACCAGTATTCCTCATAAAGAAGGAATAGAAGCTTTTAATTCTGTAGGTGCTAATAGTGGCATATCAAATAAACAGCTTGAGTTCTTAATCAAAGCAATAGATTTTATATTAAGTAAGAATTACTTTAATTTTCAGGGTAATTTTTATAGACAAATCCAAGGGACGGCCATGGGTACCCCGATGGCACCTTCGTATGCTAATATATACATGGCCCAATTTGAGGATATGAAAATTTGGAATAATAACCCCTTTGCAAAGTATATAGTCAAGTATCTGAGATACATTGACGATATTATTATTATTTGGCAAGGAGAGGAACTATTGGCCACAGAATTTATCAATTATATGAATATCAATACTTTTAATCTATCATTTACTAGTAAAATGTCCAAAGTTAGTATTGAATTTTTGGACGTTGAATTTTTCAGTGAAGGTATTCCAAATACTGTAATGGTAAAAAATTTCCGCAAACCCACGGACAGTAACGGATTCCTAAATGCCAATAGTGGCCATAAGAGATCATGGATACAAAATATCCCTTACGGGCAGTTCCGTAGGGTACGAAGAAATTGTACAAGATTAGAGGATTTCAGTAGGGAAGCTGACGTGCTAGAAATGAAGTTCCTAGAAAAGGAGTATGATAAAAAGCTGATAATGGAAGCAAGAAGTAGGAATACAGTGTGTAGTAGGGACTCACTATTATGTTCCAAAGAGAGAACTATTAATGAAGGATCTGAGCATAACACAATTAGATTCATAACCACGTACAATGAAGGGGCTGGTTTCTTTAAGAAAATTCTGAATAAACATTGGGGTATCTTGCAGGCAGACCCACTACTTAAGGACGCAATCAAAGATAAACCGAATATTGTGTATAAGAAAAATAGGAGCCTTAAAAATATACTAGCCCCCTCTAAATTACCGATGTTAGACCAGAATAGACAAGGTGGCCTGGGAACATTAGACCATTGGGCAAAAGGGAAACCAGGGACCTTTAAATGTGGCCGAAAAAACTGTTGCATGTGCCCCTTGATCTGGAATAGGGATTCCATTAAGGACACAAGTCATTCGAAATCATTTCCCATCAAATCAAGAGGCACCTGTCAATCAACGTATGTGGTTTATAGCCTAACATGTAGATGTGGGTGTGTCTATGTAGGAAGGACAAAAAGGAAAGTGAAACGTAGATGCTATGAGCATATTTACAACATAGAACAAGGTCTAAAGACACATAGTGTATCTGATCACTTCCGTGAGTTCCATAACAAGGACCCCAGTAGTCTTAAAATTAGTATTTTAGAAACAGTATCTGTGACTTCTAATCCCCACCAAAGATTAACAGAATTAAGAAAAAGAGAAACAAAGTGGATTCAATTGTTAGATTGCTTGGTTCCAAAAGGGTTAAATATAGATTTGGATCTTCAAGCATTCATGATTTGATTTTAATAATTTATTAACTAATTATCATAGGTACACTCTTACAAGTAACAACTATTTCAAAGAGAACAATGTAAGTTAATAAGCAGTAACTATTTAGAATTATAAAAAAAAAATTTTTTAGTTAGTATTTTTATAAATTTAAAGTCTTAGGGTTTTACCAGTGTATTTTTAATCCATAGGAAAGCACACATTAGTTAGGATTAGAATTGGTGTTGGTACATCACTATTACTAGTAATAGGAGGTATATAAGGTAGAAGGTAAAGTCTATATCCCTTTAAGGAATTAATAATATCCCTTTAAGAAATACTAGTAGAGTGTGTAGTAAGCAAGAGCCCCACAATCGCTATTCAAAAGCACAATATAATGATATGTTTGTATATTTAGGTATATTATATGACGTTGTTGTTTTGTTTTGTATTGCTAAACATATTTATTTAGTTTCACTGCAATATGCATTCTGTGTAATGTGGTGTTTTAAATTCCAATTAGAATATCAACATTGGCGACTCCTATCTGACTTACCGCAAATGAGACACATTGTTTGTTGGTGGGTGTGTCGGATCGGAGTCTACGATAGGCCTATAGTTCAACCAATGGAAACATAGCTGAACGTTTAAGAAGAGGATCCCCGCGAAATAAGTTATCATACCCTGAGTCTTGAGAAAGTCCCGACAAAGGAGGACGAAATGCGTAGACCTTAATAGGGACACTGTTGATAGACATTCATATTCATTTGTTCTTACAAGTACTTGTTTATCCGTCACCATTTGGGTTATTGACATCTGAGCCTGGGGATTTCACGGAGACGCCATAACTGATCCCAGTGTGAAGAGCTAACAGAGAAACTGTGATCCAGCGGACTGTTAATACCTAAAGGCTTGAATATTGCTAACTTCTTGTAAGTGCAATTTGTTTTTAGCGCATGACATAATAATAAAAGTTTTACCTTGAGTTGCAGTTGCGCTCTGTTCCCTTTTTGTGTTCACATTGTATTTAATTAATTTAATGATAGTATAGTGTTAGGTTTAATTGTAACTTAGGTTAGGATTTATTTTACAGGTAATTTTGTAATTATTTTAACTAGGTAGCTATTAAATAGTTCTTAACTATTTAATAGCTATTGTACCTGGTTAAAATAATTACAAAGTTGCCTGTAAAATAAATATTAATCATAAAATAGCTATAATATAATTATAATTTATATTGTAGCTATATTAGGATTTATTTTACAGGTAAGTATTTAGCTTTAAATAGGAATAATTTATTTAATAAGAGATAATTAATTTCGTTAGATGTAAATTATATTTAACTTAGGGGGGTGTTAGTGTTAGGGTTAGACTTAGCATTAGGGGTTAATACATTTATTAGAATAGCGGTGAGCTCCAGTCGGCAGATTAGGGGTTAATAATTGAAGTTAGGTGTCGGCGATGTTAGGGAGGGCAGATTAGGGGTTAATACTATTTATTATAGGGTTAGTGAGGCGGATTAGGGGTTAATAACTTTATTATAGTAGCGCTCAGGTCCGGTCGGCAGATTAGGGGTTAATAAGTGTAGGCAGGTGGAGGCGACATTGTGGGGGGCAGATTAGGAGTTAATAAATATAATATAGGGGTGTTAGGGCAGCAGATTAGGGGTACATAGGGATAATGTAAGTAGCGGCGGTTTACGGAGCGGCAGATTAGGGGTTAATAATAATATGCAGGGGTCAGCGATAGCGGGGGCGGCAGATTAGGGGTTAATAAGAGTAAGGTTAGGGGTGTTTAGACTCGGGGTACATGTTAGGGTGTTAGGTGCAGACGTAGCAAGTGTTTCCGCATAGCAAACAATGGGGCTGCGTTAAGAGCTGAACGCGGCTTTTTTGCAGGTGTTAGGTTTTTTTTCAGCTCAAACAGCCCCATTGTTTCCTATGGGAGAATCGTGCACGAGCACGTTTTTGAGGCTGGCCGCTTGCGTAAGCAACTCTGGTATCGAGAGTTGAAGCTGCGTTAAAAATGCTCTACGCTCCTTTTTTGGAGCCTAACGCAGCCTTTATGTGGACTCTCAATACCAGAGTTGTTTTTATGGTGCGGCCAGAAAAAAGCCGGCGTTAGTTTTTCGGGTCGTTACCGACAAAGCTCCAAATCTAGCCGTAAGAATTCCAAAATCATCTTTTTGATATTCTGGATCTCGTGTGGCACTCCAATTAACCAATCGGATAACCACTGCTGAAATTCAGCATGTTGTGTGGTGTTAGGACCTAAGGATATATTAACTGCATTATGATCAGACGAAGAAACTAACGCCTAGATTTAGAGTTCTGCGTTAGACGTCCAAACCAGCGTTAGGGGGTCCTAACGCTGGTTTTGGCCGCCCGCTGGTATTTAGAGTCAGTCAGGAAAGGGTCTAACGCTCACTTTCCAGCCGCGACTTTTCCATACCGCAGATCCCCTTACGTCAATTGCGTATCCTATCTTTTCAATGGGATCTTTCTAACGCTGGTATTTAGAGTCTTGGCTGAAGTGAGTGTTAGAACTCTAACGACAAAACTCCAGCCGCAGAAAAAAGTCAGGAGTTAAGAGCTTTATGGGCTAACGCTGGTTCATAAAGCTCTTAACTACTGTGCTCTAAAGTAAACTAACACCCATAAACTACCTATGTACCCCTAAACCGAGGTCCCCCCACATCGCCGCCACTCTAATAAAAAAATGTAATCCCTAATCTGCCGACCGCACACCGCCGCAACCTACATTATCCCTATGTACCCCTAATCTGCTGCCCCTAACATCGCCGACCCCTATATTATATTTTTTAACCCATAATCTGTCCCCCCCCAATGTCGCCGCTACCTACCTACACTTATTAACCCCTAATCTGCCGACCGGACCTCGCCGCCACTATAATAAATGTATTAACCCCTAAACCGCCTCACTCCCGCCTCAAAAACCCTATAATAAATAGTATTAACCCCTAATCTGCCCTCCCTAACATCGCTGACACCTAACTTCAAGTATTAACTCCTAATCTGCCGACCAGACCTCGCCGCTACTATAATAAATGTATTAACCCCTAAAGCTAAGTCTAACCCTAACACTAACACCCCCCCAAGTTAAATATAATTTTAAACTAACAAAATAAATTAACCCTTATTAAATAAATTAATCCTATTTAAAGCTAAATACTTACCTGTAAAATAAACCCCAATATAGCTACAATATAAATAATAATTATATTGTAGCTATTTTAGGATTTATATTTATTTTACAGGCAACTTTGTATTTATTTTAACTAGGTACAATAGCTATTAAATAGTTAATAACTATTTAATAGCTACCTAGTTAAAATAATTACAAAATTACCTGTAAAATAAATCCTAACCTAAGTTACAATTAAACCTAACACTACACTATCAATAAATTAATTAACTAAACTATCTACAATTATCTACAATTAAATCAACTAAACTAAATTACAAAAAAAAACAAACACTAAATTACAAAAAATAAAAAAAGATTACAAGAATTTTAAACTAATTACACCTACTCTAAGCCCCCTAAAAAAATAACAAAGCCCCCCAAAATAAAAAAATGCCCTACCCTATTCTAAAATAAAAAAGTTAACAGCTCTTTTACCTTACCAGCCCTTAAAAGAGCCTTTTGCGGGGCATGCCCCAAAGAAAACAGCTCTTTGGCATTTAAATAAACATACAATACCCCCCCCCAACATTACAACCCACCACCCACATACCCCTAATCTAACCCAAACACCCCTTAAAAAACCTAACACTAAGCCCCTGAAGATCTCCCTACCTTGTCTTCACCAAGCCGAGTATCACCGATCCGTCCAGAAGAGGGTCCGAAGTCTTCATCCTATCCGGCAAGAAGAGATCCAGAAGAGTGTCCGAAGTCTTCATCCTATCCGGCAAGAAGAGGACATCCGGACCGGTAGACATGTTCATCCAGGCGGCGTCTTCTATCTTCATCCATCCAGCGCGGAGCGGACCATCTTGAAGCAGCCGACGCGGATCCATCCTCTTCTTCCGGCGACTCCCGACGAATGAAGGTTCCTTTAAGTGACGTCATCCAAGATGGCGTCCCTCGAATTCCGATTGGCTGATAGGATTCTATCAGCCAATCGGAATTAAGGTAGGAAAAATTTAATCAGCCAATCATATTGAGCTCACATTCTATTGGCTGATCGGAACAACCAGAAGAACAAATTTATTTCGTTAGATAAAAATTATATTTAACTTGGGGGGTGTTAGTGTTAGGATTAGACTTAGCTTTAGGGGTTAATACATTTATTATAGTAGCGGCGAGGTCCGGTCGGAAGATTAGGTTAATACTTGAAGTTAGGTGTCGGCGATGTTAGGGAGGGCAGATTAGGGGTTAATACTATTTATTATAGGGTTTTTTAGGCAGGAGTGAGGCGGTTTAGGGGTTAATACATTTATTATAGTGGCAGCGAGGTCCGGTCGGCAGATTAGGGGTTAATAAGTGTAGGTAGGTAGCGGCGACGTTGGGGGGGGCAGATTAGGGGTTAATAAATATAATATAGCGGTCAGCGATGTTAGGGGCAGCAGATTAGGGGTACATAGGGATAATGTAGGTTGCGGCGGTGTACAGAGCAGCAGATTAGGGGTTAATAATAAAATGCAGGGGTCAGCGATAGCGGGGGCGGCAGATTAGGGGTTAATAAGTGTAATGTTAGGGGTGTTTAGACTCAGGGTACATGTTAGGGTGTTAGGTGCAGATTTAGGAAGTGTTTCCCCATAGGAAACAATGGGGCTGCGTTAGGAGCTGAACGCTGCTTTTTTGCAGGTGTTAGGTTTTTTTTCAGCTCAAACTGCCCCATTGTTTCCTATAGGGATATCGTGCACAAGCACGTTTTTGAAGCTGGCCGCGTCCGTAAGCAACGCTGGTATTGAGAGTTGAAGTGGCGGTAAATTATGCTCTACGCTCCCTTTTTGGAGCCTAACGCAGCCCTTCAGAGAACTCTAAATACCAACGTTGTTTAAAAGGTGCAGGGGGAAAAAAACACGCGTGGCTAACGCACCCCTTCTAACGCAAAACTCTAAATCTAGGTGTATGTCTATTTTGGAGCTGGTTACACAATCTAATATTCTTGAATGCACAAAAAAATAATCAAGCCTGGAGAATGATTTATGGGGGTTTGAGTAGAATGTAAAATCACGCTCTGTGTAATTTAAAGATCTCTACACGTCATATAATTCGTATTCAAACATAAGATTTTGAAAAGCCTGGGAGAGAGAGCCTACTAATCTATCTGGTCTATTGTTCAGGGGAATAAGTTTGTCCCATGTTGGATCCCAGATCAAATTAAAATCCCTCTATGACCAAATCTCCTTGTTTAAAAGTGGATACTAATTTAAACCATTTTTTAAGGAAGCAAATCTGACCTGAGTTGGGAGCATAAAAAATTTACAAGAGTAAACAAGGTATTATTCAGTCTGCAAATACTGCAAAGGAAGGCGCACTGCAAATAACAGCTGTAGTCTCACGTAAAAGGTAAAATCCAATTTTATTGTATGCACAAAAAATATAAAAACATAGAAGGGCTCACCAGCCCTGTATAAGCTCACAGGTAAAAACACCAGGTGTATCAGGAAACAATGCAGACGCGTTTTGTGAGCATGCTCACTTGTTCACTGCTTAGGGAGTGACCTGTACACACCTCCATTTATGCCACAAATTTTAAAGACACAGTATGTACATATGTGACATCATCAATTTAAACAATAGCAGTTAACTGGCTACAACAACATTATTATGTCTCTACCTAGATTATAATATAATTTAAGTACATTTTAGCTTAGGACAGTAAAATTGATGGTTAATTTGTACACATATAATTAATAATAGTGTGATTAGTATGCTTAAACACAGCAATTAGTTATTAGAATTTAAACATGCCACTAAGTACAAATAATATCCAACCTAGGAGACAGGAAAAAATAATATCTATTGATTAAATAAATATGTAACTACACTAAGAATAATACATGATTTTTTTGTAAGTTACCAAGACTATAAGCTAAGCTTAGCAATTATTATGGACTTTATTATTAATCATTTAAAGTTTACAGATTTAATCTTATTGATAATGTTTGCCATAAACCACTGTACCTTATTCTAATCTGTGTAAATCTATGATTATAAAACCTATTTGTTTGCATATACTATCTAAGTGAATAGATCCAGATCCCTTCTCATATTTAGTCCCTGTGGGTTACTAGTTTTTAGAGAGAATATCCAAAAGACCTCTCGTTTGTTTAATTTGTCTTCTCTATTCCCTCCTCGTCTCCTAAGGGGAACATGGTCTATCCCTTGTAACAACAGACTAGACATATCAGAATCATGTAGAGTTTTGAAGTGTCTGGAAATTGGAGTGTCAGATGTTTCATCTTTACCAGAACGCAAATGTTCCAGAAACCTGTCATTAATATGGTGCTTAGTTTTGCCTACATATTGTATATTACAGATTAAGCACGTCAGTAGGTATACGACATGAGTAGTGTTGCAGTTGATATAAAAATTAATCTTATGTTCATTTTAAATAGTGCTGGAATGAAAAACATTACCCTCCGACACATGCTCCCATGTATATATATAACTGGAATACTGTCCTTAATTATATTGCATATTTTGTATTTTTGATGCCTTTCTTTTTATACTTAAGGAGTTCCTCCCTCTGTACATCTTTGATACTATCTTTGGCAGTATTAAGGATTTTGTCACTGTAACCTCTTTGTTTTAACAAAATCCTTAATACTGCCAAAGATAGTATCAAAGATGTACCGAGGGAGGAACTCCTTAAGTATAAAAAGAAAGGCATCAAACAGGTCAATAAGTTTACACCTAAATTTATAACAACCTACAGTACAGATTATTACAAAATATGCAATATAATTAAGGACAGTATTCCAATTCTACATACTGATCCCATTCTAAAAGAAATAGTACAACAAGGTGTGAATTTTGTATCTAAAAGGGGAAAGACATTAGCCAATCATTTATCTCCATCTGACCTTATGAGTAAGACCAATAAAAGCTGGTTAAAAGGCAGAAAAGGCTTCTACAGATGTAGAAGGAATGGTTGCAAAACATGTGAGCATGTGTCGGAGGATAATGTTTTTCATTCCAGCACTACTCAAAATGAACATAAGATTAATTTTTATATCAACTGCAACACTACTCATGTTGTATACCTACTGACGTGCTTAATCTGTAATATACAATATGTAGGCAAAATGAAGCGCCCTAATAAGGACAGGTTTCTGGAACATTTGCGTTCTGGTAAAGATGAAACATCTGACACTCCAATTTCCAGACACTTCAAAACTCTACATGATTCTGATATGTCTAGTCTGTCGTTACAAGGGAAAGACCATGTTCCCCTTTCGAGACGAGGAGGGAATAGAGAAGACAAATTAAACAAACTAGAGGTCTTTTGGATATTCTCTCTAAAAACTAGTAACCCACAGGGACTAAATATGAGAAGGGATCTGGATCTATTCACTTAGATAGTATATGCAAACAAATAGGTTTTATAATCATAGCTTTACACAGATTAGAATAAGGTACAGTGGTTTATGGCAAACATTATCAATAAGATTAAATCTGTAAACTTTAAATGATTAATAATAAAGTCCATAATAATTGCTAAGCTTAGCTTATAGTCTTGGTACCTTACAAACTGTATATCTAAAATTAGGTATTATTCTTAGTGTAGTTACATATTTATTTAATCAATAGATATAATTTTTCCTGTCTCCTAGGTTAGATATTATTTGTACTTAGTGGCATGTTTAAATTCTAATAACTAATTGCTGTGTTTAAGCATACTAATCACACTATTATTAATTATATGTGTACAAATTAACCATCAATTTTACTGTCCTAAACTATAATGTACTTAAATTATATTATAATCTAGGTAGAGACATAATAATGTTGTTGTAGCCAGTTAACTGCTATCGTTCAAATTGATGATGTCACATATGTACATACTGTGTCTTTAAAATTTGTGGCATAAATGGAGGTGTGTACAGGTCACTCCCTATGCAGTGAACAAGTGAGCATGTTTACAAAACGCGTCTGCATTGTTTCCTGATACACCTGGTGTTTTTACCTGTGAGCTTATAAAGGGCTGGTGAGCCCTTCTATGTTTTTACATTTTTTGTGCATACAATAAAATTGGATTTACCTTTTACGTGAGACTACAGCTGTTATTTGCAGTGCGCCTTCCTTTGGAGTATTTGTGTACCTATTTAGATCTGTTGGCGGACTTGTCCTAGGCGGCATAGCTACACAGCTGACTCTGTCTCATGTACACCCACTCTCCATTGAGCCGCAGCGGGAGACCGGGATCTCCGCCCCTTCAAGCCATACAGCGTTAGTGCATAGTGCGCTCCCAGACACAGACACCTAACTGTCTCCTATTATTCAGTCTGCATACTAAAATTACATATCAGGCCTGTGGGTCACATTCGACTAGAATGGGTTTGAAAGCCATCTTATTATGGACAAGGATGGCTACTCCTCTAGCTTTTTTTGTGATAAGTGGCTTCCAATACTTTGGAGTAATGTCAAAAGGTTCTGGACTTACCCAGGGTGGATACCTAGTGGGTCTCCTGCATGAAGGCCACATCTATATGCAGTTTCAAGAGATGGTTCATAAACAAGTTATTCTTAGTTGGTTGATTAAGGCCCTGGACATTGTGAGTTTGAAATTTTAGACCTGCCATGTTAAGTGAGGGAGGAGAGAAGGGGAAAAAAAGAAGGTATCAGATAGTTGAAAATAAGTAAAAGGGAGAGAGAAGGAAAATTAAATAAATGAAAGAATGCAAAAAGGAAAATTTAGATTAGAGCAGGTATGAGATAGTCCCATGGAGCAGTAACAAGTGTTTTTTCCTATTAAAGACAAAATATTCAGTTAAAAATGTTATTTATCTGGTTATCAACAGGTTATTTAATAAGTTTAGACACTATAATGATCACTCAAATCAACAGCGTCCAAAAGCCGCTCAAAAATTAGCCCAGTTATCCCGGGAAATTAGGAATCATCAATTAATAGAGGACAATTAAATTAATTAAAAGGGACACTGAACCCAAATGTTTTCTTTTGTTACCTTATTCTATGACACTTTAAGCAACTTTCTAATTTACTCCTAGTATCAAATTTTCTTCATTCTCTTGGTATCTTTATTTGAAACTGAAGAATGTAAGTTTAGATGCTGGCCCATTTTTGGTGAACAAAATGGGTTGTTCTTGCTGATTGGTGGAGAAATTCATCCACCAATAAAAAAGTGCTATGGAAAGTTGCTTAAAATTGTATGCTCTATCTGAATCACAAGAGAAAAAAATTGGGTTCAGTGTCCCTTTAATTCTGTGATAGGGGAAGGGAATAATATCACAGAATATATATATTATTAATTTTCACATTAATAGACACACAACTCTGAATTGGTGTCTACATTATAGTATATTCTAATTTTTAGAATGAAGGTGGGGGTAAGTTTATTGGGTCATCTTCTGGAGGAGTATAACTGTCTATTAAAATATACTCACATATGTATAGAATCATACATTATTTTAAGTTTTATTTATGCTCCTATTTCTTGTGATATACAATTACTTGTCTTTGGAACTTTAAGACAAATCTTGGGATCTAGCATGCCTTCCTTTTACTATACTGTTTCAGAACATGGTCAGGCTCGGTAGATATCCAACCAATATGGGATAAACATATTCCAATTATCTCTGGATAACGATTTTAATAACTTAAGGAGGTATAATTACTCAGGAAGACTGAGTCCACAACAGAGGACAGATGATAAGATCACTTTCCTAACAGAATACTCTAAACAATATGATGACATTTGTCAAATCCTCAAAAGAAATTTCTGTATGTTGTCTGCTGATGACAGATTGAAGGAGGTAGTAGAGAGAGGCCTGAGAGTATCATACAAGAAGAATAAAACCATAGGTAACCTAATAGCACCCACTAGGTTGAAAAAACAAGGCCAAAATGTGTCATCATGGTTGAGCTGTAAGGGCACTTTTCGCTGCCACCATCGAACTTGTGTGGCATGCGAGAAAGTGACAATAGGAAATCAGTTCAATTCACTAACAACTGGCCAAGTATTTGAAATAGATACATGTCTCAACTGCAGATCTACCTATGTGGTATATGTCATCAGCTGTAGGAACTGTTCCCTCCAATATGTAGGTCTCACGACCAGGGAAGCCAGGGTCCGAATAAAAGAACATCTAGCAGATATCAGGGCTGGAGTATTATCCACCACCCTTGTACAACACTTTGCGGGTATACACTCCAAAGATACCTCTACCTTCTCTTGGACCATCATAGAAAAGGTTCCCCCACTAAAGAGAGGACAAGACAGGGACCGAAGGCTGGGGGAGAGAGAAGTATTTTGGATTTTCAAACTCAGGACAAGGGTCCCTGAAGGCCTCAATTCTGAATATGACCTAATAAACTTTTGGTGAGAATATATTCTTAAGGTCCTGGTCCCCTCCTCCTGCCTCCTTATCTAAATCCGAGTAAGTAACACCTTGGGATTGATTTATGTAAGTGGAGCTATGGCTTATTGCCCACTTGTTTTCATCATCCTCTTAACCCCTTGTTCCCATATAATACTCTATTAGCAAGGTTATTTAGATCATAATCGTTACTGATGCAGTATCTACTATTTGTAAATGGATACATGTTCATACTGGAATAACCAGAATTTTGAGTCTTTTTTGGAATTTTATCTATGACTGATAAGTGTCGTTTTCAATCTGTGCATTCATTGTATCTATTTAATAACTATTCTTCATCTAGCTTTATAATAATCTGTATCTTGTTGCATAATGTCTTTTATAACATGTCTTATATAATTTTCCATATTATGTCTCAGAGTGCATGGAAGCAGAAGTTCTACCTAAAATCAAAGAGAACTGATGAACTGCGCATTATCCATGAAACACAAGACATAGCTAGATTATAAACTTTCAACCGTATCTCCCTGCATTTGGTCACCTATATCTAGGTAGTTGAAATAACACAGATAAATAGGTGCCCCTTTAATTTATGCAGCAATGGTTAGTTTGTTTGTTTATTAGTTTATTATGTTATAAACTAACACTTTAGGAGTTTCAATGTAAACACTGGTAGTGATTTTCTGTGTATCTACAGAACTTCGAGATTGGTCTGTTTTTTGCACTTAGCAACAGGGGGTGGGTCCCTAGTAACCAATAGGAAGCCGTCTACTAGCCTTTTTAAAGAGCACATACACATACTTTTAACCAGGTGATGAGTAAGGCAATCTGCTGAAACGTGTATACCTGTCTATTTTTGCAGTCTGCTTCCTAACAGTAGATTCTTTTCTGTCATGTATTAGCCCCGGGGAGTATGTTCCTATTCTCCCCTCACACTGTTTGTTTTGGTTAGTCTATCACTAACCTTTGTGTATTTGTTTCACTCATTTGCCTTGTAACCATGCAAGTCGTTTCAAAATAAACCTTTTTGTTGCAACTCATTCGCACCTGTGCTCCTCAATCACTTTCACATTGTTTCTATTGGCCTCCCGGAGTGAGCACAGGCGCAATATCCTGACCGCACAGCCTGCTCGTTGTTAGGGACGTTTGGTGAGGAGGTGACACACACCGCATTTACAGAGGAATCTGCCCTGGGAGCTACACGGCACCTTTTACTAGCGGAGACACAAGGCACACGACAGCAAGCAGACAGAGGATGGTTTCCGGTGGGTAACAGCAGGATCAAAGGTACAAGTTTGCTTCTTATCCCACGGTTCTGCATTTAGCTAATAACGTTGTGAACTTTTGTGTATGAACATACCTCTTTACTGGCGGTGTGATAGTTGATAAGGGGCACCGGTCTGACAAGGGAACGGACGGAACCCCACTCCTCCTACTTATAGAGCTCAGGATCGCTCTAAAAGAGCACTGCATATTTGTCAGTTGAATATACCTATACAGTTTATGAGCACACAATTGGTGCTAGCACACCACGCCAATCGTTACTCTCCCCCACAGCTATTTCCCTGAATCTGACTTTTTATAATTATCCCTTCCTTAGTGTTGTTTGTATGGTAAGATCTATATGCCATTTACCCATAAGGATTATGTATTAACTCTAGTATCTTTTAGAAAACAATCCAAGGCTATTATCCAAAAATCCCATAAACTAATAAAGACATGAGTCTTAACCGAACAATTATAGAATAGAATTCTAAACAGTTATTTCTGATTTAAATTGTCAAAAGAACAAAAAGAAAAAGAAAAAAAAAACCATAAACAGGTTCAGCGTATATCTAATCAACCTGGCATTAACATATTACAAACATATTAACCTGTGGATAATTCTCCCACTGGCCTAAGGGTGTGTAACTGAACTTTCCTTAGTGTTGTATATGCTATAAAACCAACATGCTATTTACCCAGAAGGGATACACGTTAACTATAGTATTATTGAGGAAACAATCTAAGGTTGCTGTCCATAAGTTCTAGAACTTTCATGAAAGCAGCTGATACAATACAACCTGTTTGATATCAAACCTTTTGATACTAGTGAAGACCATAGCCTTAACTAAACCTTTATAAAGTTAAGGTCCAAAATATTACTTCTGATATAACATTGTCTAAAGTTATACAAACAGTTTTTCTTGTTTCTGTTAGCTGTCTTCATGTTCAAAGTGATTTTTTCTCTTGGATGGATTACTTGGTCTTTTATGTAGAGGGTTCCACTCCGGAGCTTTGATTCTGAGATTCCTCTAGTCAATTGTAGGAGAAGCTTGAGAGTTTGTTATATTTTGAAGCTGTAGAGTGTCCAACAGCGTGATCCCTTGTTCTAGTGATGTGATAGTATATGATTTACCATCATGCTGGAAGAAGAGTTTTACAGGGAATCCCCATCTGTACTTGATTCCATTCCTTTTGAGTGATTGTGTAATTGGCAAGGATCTTCTTTTAGTTATTGTAATGGAAGAGAGGTCTGGAAACAGTGGTATGTTTTTGTATTTATCTGGAAGAGACTTGTTTAGGAATGCTGCCCTGAGAATACGTTCTTTGGTTGTGTAATAATGTAGTCTGATTATTACATCCCTTGGTGCTTCTGCAGGGGCTGTCCTTGGTCGAAGTGCTCTATGAGCACGCTCAATAAGGGGGTCCACATATTTGAGGGATCCCAGAAGTTCCTTAAATAGGCCCATTAGAAATTCTGGTAGTTCAGATGGTCCAATATATTCAGGTATTCCTCTTACCCTTTTATTGTTTCGGCGGGACCTATCTTCTAGGTCCGCCAACTTTATTTCAAGTTCACTTATCATTTCTGCTAGATTTTGGGAATAAGTTAAAAGGTTGGCGTGATCGACTGCCAAATCTTCATGTTTTCTTTCAGTCATTTCTGTTCGTTCACCCAAAGAGTTCAGATCTCTCTTAAAGGGACACTGAACCCAAATTTTTTATTTTGTGATTCAGATAGAGATTGCAATTTTAAGCAACTTTCTAAGTTACTCCTATTATCAATTTTTCTTCATTCTCTTGCTATCTTTATTTGAAAAAGAAGGCATCTAAGCTTTTTTTGGTTTAGAACTCTGGACAGCACTTTTTTATCGGTGGATGAATTTGTCCACCAATCAGCAAGAACAACAAAGGAAAGGAATCCCAGGCGCCAACTGACGGAGGCTAGGTGTTGTTAATAAGGGGGGTTTTATTGATACAATTTGACTAAAATAATATACAATAAAAACAATATATTCTCATGGATCCATGGTACAGTTGCAATGTAATAAAATAAAATAAAATACAATAAAACACAATAAAACAGATGGATAATACCAAATATTAAATGCTAAACCAATGTAAACAGTGTCTTGTGTGATACAGTTCATAGGAACGGATCGCTAAGGTAGGTCATCCACTCCGGTGGATATTGGGTGAGGTCAAGATAAAGTTCAAAACATGTGGCAAACCACTACGTGTCTTAGGGTGAAAAAATCCTAGTGTTCCAAATAAAAATGGAAAAATTATATAGTGTCCAAAAAAAATGAGAAAATGAAAAATTGAAAAATTAGGAATATAAAATGTGCAAAAATATAAAATGTGCAAAAATATAAAAGATGTATGTGCTTGAAAATGTTCCAAATTAGGGATGATGAAAAATTATGGCGATATCCCAAAATAAAAATCCAAATATCACAAAATGTGCAGAAAAAATAGTGGTAAACTGTGGAATTCCACAAATTAAGCAGTCAGTATTAGTCTGTGTAGAAAATAAAACCAATCGGGATTCCGTGGAAGAAGAGCGTGAAAAAAACAAAAAATAATCCAAAGTGTGTGTCAGTGTTTGAGACTTAGAGCAACAAGCTCCTTGGTGCGGGGTATTCACTTGTAGCAGTGTTTGAGGATTGAGACAACGGTCTCTTTGGTGTAAGGGATATTGCTTCAAAGTGTAGGAGAGGGTAACATCAAATCAATACCTGTGAAAAAACAAACACAATACAATGTGCAGCAAATTCAAAATCGTCAGCTGTAAATGAAATTAAACTCACCAGTACGGGTCTACGCGTTTCGGCCCTTATAGGCCTTTATCAAGACTGGTTATTCATGTATACTGGCGGCCTTTTATAGCGTTTATTCTATAAGGATCCGGATGTGGGGGTTACTCAGCACTTCCGGTTATAATATTTGTAGTATGATATGAAATAAATTTATTTCAAATGTGTATGCTGCTCTATTTTAGAACCCTATATTGTTGCAACTCATTCGCGCCTGTGCTCCTCAATCACTTTCACATTGTTTCTATTGGCCTCCCGGAGTGAGCACAGGCGCAATATCCTGACCGCACAGCCTGCTCGTTGTTAGGGACGTTTGGTGAGGAGGTGACACACACCGCATTTACAGAGGAAGCTGCCCTGGGAGCTACACGGCACCTTTTACTAGCGGAGACACAAGGCACACGACAGCAAGCAGCAGACAGAGGATGGTTTCCGGTGGGTAACAGCAGGATCAAAGGTACAAGTTTGCTTCTTATCCCACAGTTCTGCATTTAGCTAATAACGTTGTGAACTTTTGTGTATGAACATACCTCTTTACTGGCGGTGTGATAGTTGATAAGGGGCACCGGTCTGACAAGGGAACGGACGGAACCCCACTCCTCCTACTTATAGAGCTCAGGATCGCTCTAAAAGAGCACTGCATATTTGTCAGTTGAATATACCTATACAGTTTATGAGCACACAATTGGTGCTAGCAAACCACGCCAATCGTTACTCTCCCCCACAGCTATTTCCCTGAATCTGACTTTTTATAATTATCCCTTCCTTAGTGTTGTTTGTATGGTAAGATCTATATGCCATTTACCCATAAGGATTATGTATTAACTCTAGTATCTTTTAGAAAACAATCCAAGGCTATTATCCAAAAATCCCATAAACTAATAAAGACATGAGTCTTAACCGAACAATTATAGAATAGAATTCTAAACAGTTATTTCTGATTTAAATTGTCAAAAGAACAAAAAGAAAAAGAAAAAAAAAACCATAAACAGGTTCAGCGTATATCTAATCAACCTGGCATTAACATATTACAAACATATTAACCTGTGGATAATTCTCCCACTGACCTAAGGGTGTGTAACTGAACTTTCCTTAGTGTTGTATATGCTATAAAACCAACATGCTATTTACCCAGAAGGGATACACGTTAACTATAGTATTATTGAGGAAACAATCTAAGGTTGCTGTCCATAAGTTCTAGAACTTTCATGAAAGCAGCTGATACAATACAACCTGTTTGATATCAAACCTTTTGATACTAGTGAAGACCATAGCCTTAACTAAACCTTTATAAAGTTAAGGTCCAAAATATTACTTCTGATATAACATTGTCTAAAGTTATACAAACAGTTTTTCTTGTTTCTGTTAGCTGTCTTCATGTTCAAAGTGATTTTTTCTCTTGGATGGATTACTTGGTCTTTTATGTAGAGGGTTCCACTCCGGAGCTTTGATTCTGAGATTCCTCTAGTCAATTGTAGGAGAAGCTTGAGAGTTTGTTATATTTTGAAGCTGTAGAGTGTCCAACAGCGTGATCCCTTGTTCTAGTGATGTGATAGTATATGATTTACCATCATGCTGGAAGAAGAGTTTTATAGGGAATCCCCATCTGTACTTGATTCCATTCCTTTTGAGTGATTGTGTAATTGGCAAGGATCTTCTTTTAGTTATTGTAATGGAAGAGAGGTCTGGAAACAGTGGTATGTTTTTGTATTTATCTGGAAGAGACTTGTTTAGGAATGCTGCCCTGAGAATACGTTCTTTGGTTGTGTAATAATGTAGTCTGATTATTACATCCCTTGGTGCTTCTGCAGGGGCTGTCCTTGGTCGAAGTGCTCTATGAGCACGATCAATAAGGGGGTCCACATCTTTGAGGGATCCCAGAAGTTCCTTAAATAGGCCCATTAGAAATTCTGGTAGTTCAGATGGTCCAATATATTCAGGTATTCCTCTTACCCTTTTATTGTTTCGGCGGGACCTATCTTCTAGGTCCGCCAACTTTATTTCAAGTTCACTTATCATTTCTGCTAGATTTTGGGAATAAGTTAAAAGGTTGGCGTGATCGACTGCCAAATCTTCATGTTTTCTTTCAGTCATTTCTGTTCGTTCACCCAAAGAGTTCAGATCTCTCTTAAAGGGACACTGAACCCAAATTTTTTATTTTGTGATTCAGATAGAGCATGCAATTTTAAGCAACTTTCTAAGTTACTCCTATTATCAATTTTTCTTCATTCTCTTGCTATCTTTATTTGAAAAAGAAGGCATCTAAGCTTTTTTTGGTTTAGAACTCTGGACAGCACTTTTTTATCGGTGGATGAATTTGTCCACCAATCAGCAAGAACAACAAAGGAAAGGAATCCCAGGCGCCAACTGACGGAGGCTAGGTGTTGTTAATAAGGGGGGTTTTATTGATACAATTTGACTAAAATAATATACAATAAAAACAATATATTCTCATGGATCCATGGTACAGTTGCAATGTAATAAAATAAAATAAAATACAATAAAACACAATAAAACAGATGGATAATACCAAATATTAAATGCTAAACCAATGTAAACAGTGTCTTGTGTGATACAGTTCATAGGAACGGATCGCTAAGGTAGGTCATCCACTCCGGTGGATATTGGGTGAGGTCAAGATAAAGTTCAAAACATGTGGCAAACCACTACGTGTCTTAGGGTGAAAAAATCCTAGTGTTCCAAATAAAAATGGAAAAATTATATAGTGTCCAAAAAAAATGAGAAAATGAAAAATTGAAAAATTAGGAATATAAAATGTGCAAAAATATAAAATGTGCAAAAATATAAAAGATGTATGTGCTTGAAAATGTTCCAAATTAGGGATGATGAAAAATTATGGCGATATCCCAAAATAAAAATCCAAATATCACAAAATGTGCAGAAAAAATGTGCAGAAAAAATAGTGGTAAACTGTGGAATTCCACAAATTAAGCAGTCAGTATTAGTCTGTGTAGAAAATAAAACCAATCGGGATTCCGTGGAAGAAGAGCGTGAAAAAAACAAAAAATAATCCAAAGTGTGTGTCAGTGTTTGAGACTTAGAGCAACAAGCTCCTTGGTGCGGGGTATTCACTTGTAGCAGTGTTTGAGGATTGAGACAACGGTCTCTTTGGTGTAAGGGATATTGCTTCAAAGTGTAGGAGAGGGTAACATCAAATCAATACCTGTGAAAAAACAAACACAATACAATGTGCAGCAAATTCAAAATCGTCAGCTGTAAATGAAATTAAACTCACCAGTACGGGTCTACGCGTTTCGGCCCTTATAGGCCTTTATCAAGACTGGTTATTCATGTATACTGGCGGCCTTTTATAGCGTTTATTCTATAAGGACCCGGATGTGGGGGTTACTCAGCACTTCCGGTTATAATATTTGTAGTATGATATGAAATAAATTTATTTCAAATGTGTATGCTGCTCTATTTTAGAACCCTATATTAAAAAAACTCTTCTGTCATATTGTCTAAATGTTGTTAAAACATATCGATAGTGACGAAAGTGATACAGAATAGCCTCCGTCTGTTTAGTGACGTCACTTCCAGTCAGCGAGAAACTGCCGTGATCTGCAGTTTTTTCTAATGTTATGTTATAGTTTATAATCTTAATGTCTCATTGGTAGATAATGCTATTTAATAAATAACTCTGATTTTGAAGAATTGAAAAAGGTAATAAAACCTTCTTTGCGATCATAACCAAATTCTATTGATCCGATTGGTCATGACGTCACTTATGGCCTTTACAGTAGTCAAGTGTAGTCTCTTAAAAGTGTCCGTTTTTTACAAAAGAAAGGAATTATTTTTATTAACCCTTTAGTATGTATCACTATGCATCGCCAGGGAAAATGCGATTTCACCAGGTCCAATATTTAGTATTCTGTTACAGTATCGATGAGACACATCCTGTTATTGGTGACATTATCGTCATCCCCTGTCTAATAGGATGTGTACAAGGCATATGTTACTAATTATAGTGATAGGAGAGAAAGTGTGTATAATACAAGCATATTACAAGCTTTGTTAAGAATGTACCTCATTTGAAGTGTGCAAAGAGATAGGTTACTCGATATGGTGATAAGAGAGAGAGATTATGTGTTACATATTCCATACGTTAATTAAGAATATGCTTTATTTAGAAGATCGGATAGTTGTTTTCAGATATATTAAATATCAGGTGCCGATACAACTCAGGAGGTTTCTCACTGTCAATTATTTACCTGATGTCAGTTTTTTACTTATCCAATCTGTCCTTACGTTACCGGCGTTCTTAGTTTTGGTAGGGTATATTGGGAGTGTGGGATCTACGAATTATTACGATACCAATATTGTCGACCCTAGAGATGCCAGTGTTGATAGTAATAAATGGTCGTGTTGTTATATCAATAGGGTATATAACCTACTACAACAGATATGGATATAGTCTGTTTTACATAAGTTGAGATAATATAACCACTATTCTTAGTCCTAGACCTTAGATATTTATGTAGCCTATATCTGTTGTAGTAGGTTATATACCCTATTGATATAACAACACGACCATTTATTACTATCAACACTGGCATCTCTAGGGTCGACAATATTGGTATCGTAATAATTCCTAGATCCCACACTCCCAATATACCCTACCAAAACTAAGAACGCCGGTAACGTAAGGACAGATTGGATAAGTAAAAAACTGACATCAGGTAAATAATTGACAGTGAGAAACCTCCTGAGTTGTATCGGCACCTGATATTTAATATATCTGAAAACAACTATCCGATCTTCTAAATAAAGCATATTCTTAATTAACGTATGGAATATGTAACACATAATCTCTCTCTCTTATCACCATATCGAGTAACCTATCTCTTTGCACACTTCAAATGAGGTACATTCTTAACAAAGCTTGTAATATGCTTGTATTATACACACTTTCTCTCCTATCAGTATAATTAGTAACATATGCCTTGTACACATCCTATTAGACAGGGGATGACGATAATGTCACCAATAACAGGATGTGTCTCATCGATACTGTAACAGAATACTAAATATTGGACCTGGTGAAATCGCATTTTCCCTGGCGATGCATAGTGATACATACTAAAGGGTTAATAAAAATAATTCCTTTCTTTTGTAAAAAACTGACACTTTTAAGAGACTACACTTGACTACTGTAAAGGCCATAAGTGATGTCATGACCAATCGGATCAATAGAATTTGATTATGATCGCAAAGAAGGTTTTATTACCTTTTTTCAATTCTTCAAAATCAGAGTTATTTATTAAATAGCATTATCTACCAATGAGACATTAAGATTATAAACTATAACATAACATTAGAAAAAACTGCAGATCACGGCAGTTTCTCGCTGACCGGAAGTGACGTCACTAAACAGACGGAGGCTATTCTGTATCACTTTCGTCACTATCGATATGTTTTAACAACATTTAGACAATATGACAGAAGAGTTTTTTTAATATAGGGTTCTAAAATAGAGCAGCATACACATTTGAAATAAATTTATTTCATATCGTACTACAAATATTATAACCGGAAGTGCTGAGTAACCCCCACATCCAGGTCCTTATAGAATAAACGCTATAAAAGGCCGCCAGTATACATGAATAACCAGTCTTGATAAAGGCCTATAAGGGCCGAAACGCGTAGACCCGTACTGGTGAGTTTAATTTCATTTACAGCTGACGATTTTGAATTTGCTGCACATTGTATTGTGTTTGTTTTTTCACAGGTATTGATTTGATGTTACCCTCTCCTACACTTTGAAGCAATATCCCTTACACCAAAGAGACCATTGTCTCAATCCTCAAACACTGCTACAAGTGAATACCCCGCACCAAGGAGCTTGTTGCTCTAAGTCTCAAACACTGACACACACTTTGGATTATTTTTTGTTTTTTTCACGCTCTTCTTCCACGGAATCCCGATTGGTTTTATTTTCTACACAGACTAATACTGACTGCTTAATTTGTGGAATTCCACAGTTTACCACTATTTTTTCTGCACATTTTTTCTGCACATTTTGTGATATTTGGATTTTTATTTTGGGTTATCGCCATAATTTTTCATCATCCCTAATTTGGAACATTTTCAAGCACATACATCTTTTATATTTTTGCACATTTTATATTTTTGCACATTTTACATTCCTAATTTTTTAATTTTTCATTTTCTCATTTTTTTTGGACACTATATAATTTTTCCATTTTTATTTGGAACACTAGGATTTTTTCACCCTAAGACACGTAGTGGTTTGCCACATGTTTTGAACTTTATCTTGACCTCACCCAATATTCACCGTAGTGGATGACCTACCTTAGCGATCCGTTCCTATGAACTGTATCACACAAGACACTGTTTACATTGGTTTAGCATTTAATATTTGGTATTATCCATCTGTTTTATTGTGTTTTATTGTATTTTATTTTATTTTATTACATTGCAACTGTACCATGGATCCATGAGAATATATTGTTTTTATTGTATATTATTTTAGTCAAATTGTATCAATAAAACCCCCCTTATTAACAACACCTAGCCTCGGTCAGTTGGCGCCTGGGATTCCTTTCCTTTGTAGTTCATTTTTAGGTGAGAGCTAGGTTTCACCTTCTCCAGGCTTATAGGTGTCTGTTGGCGCTTTGAGTATATCCATCATTAACAATCAGCAAGAACAACACAGGTTGTTCACCAAAAATGGGCCGGCATCTAAACTTACATTCTTTCATTTCTAATAAAGATACCAAGAGAATGAAGAAAATTTGATAATAGGAGTAAATTAGAAAGTTGCTTAAAATTTCATGCTCAATCTGAATCACAAAATAAAAAATTTGGGTTTAGTGTCCCTTTAAGTTCCGTCACTGAAGCTTTTATCTCTTGCCTCAAAAAAGGAACAATGAGTGTCCATCTTTGATGATAATGTATTAATAGAATCTAAGCTAGTGGAGTCGGATTGTGGCCCTTTTGCATTGTGTAGTTCAGCATCAACAACATCTTTTAATGATACATGAGAATCTCTGGAGTCATCATCCGAGTATTCTTTTTCATATTGGAGCTTACTTAAAATGATCTGTGACCGTGCACTTAGAACCCTCCAAGTGCTTTTGTTTTCTCTTACTTGAATGCTCCATATTTAAGATTATTGTATATCTTTCTTTAAATATTGTTTCTTATAACAAGCCTCTTTTATATTCAAAAATCAAAGTTCCATTAGATTTATATATCCAAACGGAGCCCTTCTTACCCCCACATTAAAAAGGAGCTTTAATACATTATTTTCTGTCAACCAGTTTATGTAGAAATATTTACTGACATGTGGAAAAATTATTTTCTTTGTTTGCTTATAATGACCACTAGGTGGCGATCCAGTAATGGCTATGTGTTGCCTGTAGTATTTCTTATAGAAGAAGTGAGTTACTGCTTTACTTATTGATTTGCTCTTTATTATTCCTCCACTATGTGGTTTAAATTTCTGATTTAGAGATGATACACAGTCCTTTAATACAGACCTGCAGCTGTACTCCCTCTCTCACAATACACAATTGCTTTGTAACTAGCTTGATATAGTTACTAATGTTGGCTCTTTGATGTGTAATTATCAGATATGAATAAATGAGGTGTAACCTTTACTGCAGTATTCAGTTTAATGTCCTTCTGAATACATGCAAATCACTGAAATCTCTCCTGTTCTGGTTTCTGCTGTAGGTGCCACATACAATAGGATATATACTCAGTACTGTACTTCTCCCCTGGGGATTTGTCTCCTCTTGACCAAGTGGGTAAAAGGAAAAAAGTATATGACCCACTGGTGTCTACCAGTAGGAAAGGATAGGAAGACAGCACTACTTGTATACAATACAAATCTGTATGGTGTATAGTGTATAGTGAGGGTCTACCAGTAGAGATTGGCTTATTATTCATCACTACACCACACAACATACAATGTATATGGAGTCAGAGGAGAAAAAAATGTCGACTTGCGCCAAAACTTGCGCCAAACTTGTAAATTGCGCAATCAGCTTTCTCTCTCCCCTCCTTTCCCCCAGGCTGCACTTCTGCCATTGTGAAAGGAGCCGCAACCATGACAAGCTGAACTTGAACCGGAAGCCCAAGAAAGTTGTGTGGGCTAGTTCACCTGACCTCCCGGAGTGCCGTAGCCTGGAGCGGTGGATCAGAGCGCAAATGTATGCACAAAAAGAAAAAATAGGCAGGCACTACTCCAAACCAGTTTGTATTAAAAACAAATACAATGCTTTATTAACGTACCATTAAAAAATTAAAAAACAGGATTCAGATATCCACTTTGATGATGCTATAGTGTTTTCCACACCCTTCAGTCAACAATACAATCAAATAGTTAAAATAATAAAAAAGCATCTTAACTTATTAAAATCAGATGAAACATTGCAGCCATATATTAAAAATTGCAAATTTGTGCCAAAAAAATCCAAAACCTTGGCACAAACCTTGTCACCAAGTTTGGTAAAATCTGACACTACACATAAATCAACTACATGGATAAATAAAAAAGGTAGTTTCAAATGTGGAACAAGAAGCTGTCTGACATGTCCCAATATCCTCCAGGAGGATCACTTTTTGTGTCAAGTAAATAAAAGATTTACCCCATTGATTTCTATGCCAACTGCGGCGCTAAATTTGTCATATATTTACTTACTTGTAACCTTTGTTTTTTACAGTATGTAGTTAAAACTACCCACACTGTAAGGACACGTTACAATGAACATGTTAGGGATGTAAAAAATTACAGTAAAGATTCCACAGTGGCAGACCATTTTAATAATATACATCTAACAAATAAAGCAAGTCTTTCCTTACAAATTATAGACATTGCCAAAGTACCATCCAGGGGTGGAAATAGGGATAAAATCTTGGAGAAAAAAGAACTCTATTGGATTTTGAAATTGTGCACACGCCTACCATATGGAATGAACCGAGAGTGTGACATAAATTTTTTCATAGATACTTAGTATATATCACTGTCATATTTCAGTAACTATTGTAACAGATATTACATATACTTTAATGTACCAAATATTACTTGAAGTAGTCACACTATTCAGTCTTAGTCTCCTCATGTTATAGAAAATGTATTTATTTGGTGGCTTTCTGAAATTATTTTTTTTAAATGTTGTCATGTTGCCAATATAATAATGTCCAGTCTCTTCTCACATAACTGAGAGTATATATCACATTTGTTTTTGAGGTAAGAGAGTAATTTGTAATGTTATGTATTATATTTTTTGTATTAATTGATTACCTACATACTTATTCTTATATTATGACTCATTCAAATCTCTTAGTTTTATTTCACTGTTTTGTTTGTATATATACGTAATATGTTTCCCATTAGGAAGTCAAGGTCTATGTGTATACTTAAACTTATCTAAATTAATAGCAATGATTATTCAGTGTCTCACTAGGAAATTGTTTTTACTCTTTTTTTACCCTGTTTAGACATGAAAGGGTTAATCTTAATTACCTTTCTGGTCTATAAAGGGTTAGAGTATAGACCAACAGGCCCATTTGTCAAGCTCCGTATGGAGCTTGAAGGGCCGTGTTTCTGGCGAGTCTTCAGACTTGCTAGAAACACAAGTTATGAAGCAGCTGTCTAAAGACCGCTGCTCCATAACCCTGTCCGTCTGCTCTGAGCAGGCGGACAGAAATCGCCGGAAATCAACCCGATCGAATACGATCGGGTTGATTGACAGCTCCCTGCTGGCGGCCGATTGGCCGCGAGTCAGCAGGGGGCGGCGTTGCACCAGCAGCTCTTGTGAGCTGCTGGTGCAATGTTAAATGCGGAGAGCGTATTGTTCTCCGCATTTAGCGAGGTCTTGCGGACCTGATCCGCAGTGTCGGATCAGGTCCGCAAGCCCTTTGATAAATGGGCCTGCAAGACGTCAGTCTATGAGTAAGTGCACCTGGAGGCGCGAAACATGTTAGACTTTTAGTCTCCTACACTGCCTGTCTGCATGTGCTGTTTTTTAATGGTACGTTAATAAAGCATTGTATTTGTTTTTAATACAAACCGGTTTGGAGTAGTGCCTGCCTATTTTTTATTTTTGTGCACTTCTGCCATGTTTATGTAAGGAGCTTAAGTGAGTTAAACTTTTAATGTGTGACTTAGGCTGAATCTGTGTTTAAGGGGATGTTCTTGTGCTTACCTCTATAATTAGATCAAGTTTCACGGTGTTCCTTTTAGTATAGCCGCCTCTGTGACCGTTAGTGCAATGTATCACTAAGATCTTGGTTATGGGATAAGTAGCCGGAGCGGAGCCCTGACCCTCCGGCATCAGCTGTAAGTCAGCCAACTTCAAAGACCTCTCAGGTCGCCTAAGCAGTTCCAGGATCACCAGCTTTTAGAAATGGAACTCTGCAATGTTACACAGCTCTCTCTTGATTGCTGCGATCGTGACAGCTTGCTTCAGCTAAGTCCTTTCCAGGATCTTCTATGTGACTGGCCTCTGGAGCAGATCCCCGACCCTCCGGAGCAGTATTAGTAGTTACCGGTCTATGCAGGTCGCTGTCAAGTGCCACTGCAGTCCTCTGGTAACTTTAGGACCTTTCTTGTTTTGAGGTGGTAAAATGATCTAGGTCCTAGATTCTAGGACATATTACCGGTCTTCTCACTTGCTCAGATGAGTAGGTTAATTAATCTCCTTCTTTTCCAAGTTGGTAATTGGCAAACAAGATTATTATTTTAAACTGAAATGGCTGAGCTCCACTTTTTTGCGTCCACTTCAATTGACGGTTAGCTTCGCCCCCCTGCATATTCTTCTTTATAGTACTGTCTATTACATGCAGTTATATGAAAATAGGTGTATAATGTCCCTTTAACACTTACACTTACTGAATCAATCATAGGTCTAGGATAGATGCACTAATCCGAACCTGAACACATTTTATCCAAGGAAGAAGAGGACGCCCAATAGTGTGATTTGTTGGTCTAATAGTATTAGAGTAGAACAAGCGATTCACGTGTTTCCATACACCTCTGCAGGAAGAATAGGCAGCTTACCTGTTTGCTCTTACTACAATCTATTCATAGAATAGGATGATATTTAAAAAAAGTAATCCCCATCCGCTGGTTAAAGGTAGCTTAGCTCCTATAAATGTGCGTATTATGTGATAGTCAATCTTACTTTCAGATAGCTATATGTACTCACACTGTATGTAAAATACTCACTAGGTGGCAACCTTTCTGAAATCTTAGTCATGAAACACAGATAGGAGGGTTCTTTTTTTTTTTGCACAAATCATATTTTTTACACAGTAGCTATATATATTATTTTAAATCTAACATGTATGTAGACATTTACTTTAAGTATAATGTTATAATGGGCAAGGTTACAAGTGGAGTGCTAATTTATCACACGTTTCCAGGCGTGCAATAAATAACCAGCGATCACAAGTGGCTGGTTATTGCTACCATGAGCTATTGGTAGCAATTAGCACTCAGAAAATTATACAGAGATAAGATCTCTGGTTTATTTTCTAAACGTCCCCCTTTTATTTATTTTTAAATACTACACTATGCAGTTTTAAGCGGTTAAAGATTGGTGAGTGTGGGGTGTTAGAAAAAAAAACTAAACTGAAAAGTGAGTGCCTTTACATTGCGGTCTATGGGAACTGTGTGTTCCCAGTAAATATATATGGATATGCTTATATACATATATATTTATGTGTTAATATGTGTATATACACATATTAACACATAAATATATATGCATATATTCTTACACATATATATTTAATTTTGCTGCCCATCGCTGCGCTACTTACCCCCTTCTCTGCTCTAAGGTTCTGTGCCGTGTATGACGGCATGAGAACGATTCTCCCATTGGAGCCTATGGAAGCGCGCACTCGTTAGCCTAAGCGATATTTTGTGTTCAACTCCTAATCTGGCCCAATATAGGCTGGAGTATATATTTTTCACAATTCCGTGCCATTTCTTTAAAGGGACAGTCAAGTCCAAAATAAACTTTCATGATTCAAATAGGGCATGTAATTTTAAACAACTTTCCAATTTACTTTCATCACCAATTTTGTTTTGTTCTCTTGGTATTCTTAAATGAAAGCTAAACCAAGGTAGGCTCATATGCTAATTTCTTAGACCTTGAAGGCCACCTCTAATCTGAATGCATTGCATTTTTACAGTTTTTTCACCACTAGAGGGCGTTAGTTCATGTGTGTCATATAGATAACATTGAGCTCACACATGTTAGGTTATATAGGAGTCAGCATTTATTAGCTAAAGTGCAAGTATGTCAAAAGAACTGAAATAAGGGGGCAGTTTGCAGAGGCATAGATATGATGTAATTACAGAGGTAAAACGTGTATTATTATAACTGTATTTGTTATGCAAAACTGTGGAATAGGTAATAAAGGGATTATTTATCTTTTTAAACAACAACAAATCTGGTGTTGACTGTCCCTTTAATTTCACATTATATGGTTATTGTCACTATTAAGGTTTTACACTAAAAAATAATGTTTTAATCATCTTTGTTAATACTACTTGTTAGTGACACCTTTAGTTTTATTTTGCAAAATTTCTGACTAAGGTCCCGATATTAAAAAGATTGACATACTGTATATATTGCAAAAAAAGGGGGCTGAACCGCGAAGTGCTGACGAGTGGCAATGTGTCTCCCATAGGAAATAAAAGGGATCGCAGATTTTGCAAAACTCCACCGACAACACCACTCGTTGGCAGTATCAACGAAGGGGGGGGGGGGGTTGTATTTGAAGTGTTCCTACACAGCACAGTCAGTGCATTTACTGAAACAAAAAGGGTTTTCTGTGTAGGAACTCTTCATATAGTACCTACCTAACCTTACTTTTACTGTACCTACACTACCTGCCTCACACTGGAAAATCTTGCCACAGAAAAGGTGGCGAGACAAATATGACTGAAACCCTGTACCTAACTTGCAGGGCAGCACTTTGAATATGTCGCACAACTGGCGCATTAAAATTCAGGCTACTCCTCTAGTTTTAGGATACGCTTTACTGTTTGGGTTTTTTGGGGGGTTATTTTATATTTTGTAATACTAGAATTTTTATTTTTTTTGTTACTTAGAGGGTTTTTAGTTAGAGGTCTTGGGGGTAGTTAGCTGTTAGGGAGTTAAGTAGTGTATGGGTAGTTGCATTTTCAGGTTTATTTGTGTATATGAAATAGCTCTTATTGTGCTTTAAAACCACAGCCTATTACAATGGGTTCAGCTTGCAGGTAAAATTAGATCTCAATATGTGATCACTTTGGGGTAGATTTATCATAGTGCGAGCGGACATGATACAATGTAGCGTATCATGTCTGCTGCACATCGATAAATGCCAACAGCATACGCTGTCGGCATTTAGCATTGCACCAGCAGTTCTTGTGAACTGCTGGTGCATTGCAGCCCCTGCAGATTTGCAGCCAATCGGCCGCTAGCAGGGTGTGTCAATCAACCCGATCGTATTCGATTTCTGATTTCTGTCCGCGGCCTCAGAGCAGGCAGAAAAGTTATGGAGCAGAGGTCTTTAGACCGCTGCTTCATAACTTCGGTTTCCGGCGAGCCTGAAGATTTGCACGGAAACAGGGGCATCAAGCTCCATATGGAGCTTGATAAATTGGCCCCTTTGTGTACACACACATGCTTCCTTATCTTATATTTGTTCTTTCTCAATACTTAGGGGCCTATTTAACAAATGTCTGTCTGACATGATCCGATCAGCGGATCATGTCCGACAGACATTGCTAAATGCGGAGAGCAATACGCTCTCCGCATTCAGCATTGCACCAGCAGCTCTTGTGAACTGCTGGTGCAACACCGCCCCCTGCTGATTCGCGGTCGCTAGCAGGGAGTGTCAATAAACCCGATCGTATTTGATCGGGTTGATTTCACGCAATCTCTGTCTGCCTCCTCAGAGCAGGCGGACAGGTTATGGAGCAGAGGTCTTTAGACCGCTGCTTCATAACTGGTGTTTCTGTCGAGTCTGATGGCTCGCCAGAAACACGGGACTTCAAGCTCCATACGGTGCTTGATAAATGGGCCCCTTAGAGAGAATAAAGGAAAATTATCATTTTATTAGTTATCTCATTTACACCCCACCGGGAGTGTGATTTTGTTTCATCTTGCTGTGTTTACATTGCCTGTCAATAGCCTAGACTTAAGTATAGAAACTTTGAGTGAGGTGAGGATACCACAGGCTAAATCAGATACATGAGCAATAAAATATGTATTTTATAATTCCCAGATCATTGGATATTAATGGTGTTAGCGAACAGCTTTTGAGGTTTGAATTAACAAGCCATTACTCTCCAATACTAAAACTCACATGTAAATAGTGATCATAAAAGGTTGGTGATAAATATGAAAATTATGTATAATTACTAAATGCAATTCTTAGTTAAAAAAGTCTATAAAACTATACACATATGAGACTAGTTAATGGTTAAGTCATACAGCCTTAGTAATTACATTTATTTTAGAATATAGAACTTTTACAACTACCCTAATCAACTCAAGAATACCTGCTGGGAATGAAACTGTGTCAAACAAAAAATAAGTGAACTTTTATTGCCTTTTCCAGTGTTAGACATTAAAAACTTATGATTTTGCACTTAGGAGCAATGCTCAACATATTGCTGCACCTCCAGATCAACAGGACACATGAGAGCTCATTTAAATTACATAAATATATGAATAAAATATTTGTGTTTTCATCGATTGTTGTAATTACTTTCATTAAAGTTACAGTATTACACTGTCGTTCTTTTATTTTACTTCTTATCTATATGACCGCCTTTCGCCTAATGTGAGAATATAAGGAGAACTAGCCCTGAGTATCACTACGGATTGCTAACAGCATATTACTGGAGGGGTATAAGAACACTCTCACTGCCATAAAAGAACTTTCACACCGGAGGTCTTTCCCTCACAGATGCGGCAACTTACCTTATTAGATTGAGGAGCACCTCCCCTGTATTCACTACACGGATATGATTAACTTATTTTTATTCTGTGTATATTAGATGGAATATATTTAATATTGATTTTGTATATATCTCTAAAGATACCAAAGCGCTGTTTCACTCTTTGTTGTATATATTGCTTATAGGTGATAGTGAGAGATATATTTAGTTTGCATTACCTATAACATTTTAAACCTGCTTTATATAATTTTAAAGGAACAACATCTTTGGAACACATTGTCCTGTGACTGAAAAAAAAACTACCATACAGCTGTACAAAATCCTTTTGGCTAGATTATGAGTCTTGCGTTAGCCTTAAAAAGCAGCATTGAGAGGTCCCAATGCTGCTTTTTAATGCCCGCTGGTATTACGAGTCTGGAAGGTACAGGTGTCCCGCTCACTTTTCTTCCCCGACTCGAGCATACCGCAAATCCCCTTACGTCAATTGCGTATCCTATCTTTTCAATGGGATTTTCCTAACACCGGTATTACGAGTCTTGGAAGAAGTGAGAGGTAGACCCTCTCCTGTCAAGACTCCTACCGCATTTAAAAGTCAGTAGTTAAGAGTTTTATGGGCTAACGCCGTAACATAAAACTCTTAACTAAAGTGCTACAAAGTACGCTAACACCCATAAACTACCTATTAACCCCTAAACCGAGCCCCCCCCACATCGCAAACACTTAAATACATTTTTACATCGCCGCCACTTCAATAAATATATTAACCCCTAAACCGCCGTACTCCCGCCTCGCAAACACTAGTTAAATTTTATTAACCCCTAATCTGCCGTCCCTAACATCGCCAACACCTACCTATATTTATTAACCCCTAATCTGCCGCCCCCAACATCGCCGCAACTATATTAAGTACAAAAAAAACACTAAATTACAGAAAAAAATAAAATAATTACAATTTTTTTAAACTAATTACACCTAATCTAATCCCCCTAATAAAATAAAAAAGTCCCCCAAAATAAAAATAAATCCCTACCCTATACTAAATTACAAATAGCCCTTAAAAGGGCTTTTTGCGGGGCATTGCCCCAAAGTAATCAGCTCTTTTACCTGTAAAAAAAAAATACAATACCAGACCCCCAACATTAAAACCCACCACCCACACACCCAACCCTACTCTAAAACCCACCCAATCCCCCCTTAATAAAACCTAACACTAACCCCTTGAAGATCACCCTACCTTGAGATGTCTTCACCCAACCGGGCAGAAGTGGTCCTCCAGAGGGGCAGAAGTCTTCATCCGATCCGGGCAGAAGAGGACCTCCAGATGGCAAGAAGTCTTCATCCAGGCGGCATCTTCTATCTTCATCCATCCGACGAGGAGCGACTCCATCTTGAAGACATCCGACGCGGAGCATCGATCCAGAACGTCGACTACCCGACGAATGACGGTTCCTTTAAATAACGTCATCCAAGATGGCGTCCTTTGAATTCCGATTGGCTGATAGGATTCTATTAGTCAATCGGAATTAAGGTAGGAAAAATCCTATTTTATATCAGTATCTGTGCATATTCTTCTTTATAGTAGTGTCTATTACATGAGAATTGGTGTATACTGTCCCTTTAATCATCTAAAACCTTCTAAATATAATTTTTCATATTTACTATATTTACAATTTAGATTCAAAGTAATACAATTCCAAGGGTACCATTATCAATTTCCTTTATGTAATCATTGATGATTGTGCTGCAAGATGAAAACAACTTGTTTGAGCTTTTATATTACACGTTGAGATTGTTATAAAATATTTAAAGGGACAGTCTACTTGATTTTTTTATTGTTTAAAAAAGATAGATAATGCCTTTAATAGCATTCCCAAGCTTTGCACAACCAACATTGTTATTGGGGTTTTTTTCTAAGCCTCTGCAGGCTGCCTCTTATCTTAGTGTATTTTATTTGCTTTTCCCAAGCAGACAGTACTAGTTCATGTGTGCCATACAGATAACATTGTGCTAGCTCCCATGAAGTTATGCATCACCAGCACCGATTGGCTACAATTCAAAAAAAGAACTGAGATAAGGGGGAATTCTGCAGAGTCTTAGATACAAGGTAATTATAGAGGTAAATGTTGGTTATGCAAATCTGTGAAATGGGTTACAAAGGGATTATATATCTATTTAAACAATAACAATTTTCAAGTAGACTGTCCCTTTAAATTTTATGAATTCAGTATATTTTCATTATTTATTGTCCCTTTCCTGTACTTTACCTCTAAACCGCTATAAGGCACACAGTCATTGGCTGCACACTTTAGTGACCAATTTATAAATATCCCTATTTGGCCTCTGCAGATAATAAAACCTAGGTAACAAAATGCTTTATGGACATTCAAATTTTACACTTATTTTTTTCAACATTTAAACAAAAAATAATATCATTTTTAACAATCCCTTTAAAATATGATATATTTTTCAGATTATGCCCCTTTATATCAAACATTGTAATTGTTTGTGACAGTGTACCTTTAGTATGCACTAATGAATATATATGTATGATACTTAGTTAAATGGACATTAAATAAATGCAATATTTAATCTCCCCATAAAAATGTTGATTAAATGGACCTACACGTGTAAAAAGAATGGGTTAGAGCTTTTTATTACTGAACTGTGGCTTGCATATAATGTGTTTAACTCCACTCTACAACAGTTTAAACACATAGTTAAAGGTACATTATACCCAAACGTTGAATCACTTGAAAGTGATGCAGCATATGACTTCCGATGGGCGGCAATGTCGGTAGAGAGCAAATCCAGAGCAATTATCGACCAGCTCCAGCCGCCAAACACAAGCCCTAGGCCCTCATCTGAGCCTGGCAAGTGTGCAACAGATGGTCCAGCGCTAAGGCGCACAACGATCCTCTCACAGCAGAGAGAGCTGACCGCGGCAAGTGTTCCAGAGTAACCAACGCTACTCCGCCAAAGTCTACATAGCAGATTTAGTTCTGTAGCAGGAATAGCATTCCCATCACGCCTGGACGTGGTGATGTATTTGCCTGAAAACATTTTACAACAGATGTCTGCAAAAGCTAAGTACTTTCAAAAAATTTTAACACTGGCTTTTTGAAAAGTCAAACTAGATTACCTTCGCTTCATAGTGTATAGCTACCAGGTCTGAGTGCTCAAAAGCCACTTTTTTCCCCTTGCTAAAACTGCTGCAAATTTTCAGCTAGATTACAAGTTGTGCGTTATGACTCAAATTGTAGCGTTATGGCCCATAACGCATCGATTTCCATAACGCAGCCATTAAAAATTTGAAAAAACCTCCATAGCGCAACCAAAATCCCCATTTACGCACAAATCCATAACACTATCCAGACCAGTACTTATTGATATATCACAACCAAAAATCTTCACTAATCACTGCAAAAATTTTATACAAAGTACAGTTTGACTCATACAAACACTGTACAATAAATTAATTTTTAATAAAAAAATTATAACGGATCAAAGATACAAGATCTCAGGTGAACATTGACTCACATAGACATACATGAACATACACTCATTTAGCTACATCTCCATACAAATATCATCACATACATAATTATTTACATACAAACAATATAAAGCAGATTACGTACACAAAACATTTTTGCAATATGAAATTATCACAATTTCATGTACTATTTCACAGAATGACATGACTTCACTCACTTAGCGCTCAACAGGAGTGTTTGAAGCTTTTTTTTTCTATTTCTCTCCTCCATTGATTTCTATGGGGAATACGCGCTTGTGCACGCAACCGGCCTCTTTCCGTAACGCACGCAATAATTTTCTCTTTTTAAACTCATAATACGGGCGGCCTACGGTTTGCGCTAATTTATAAATTCTTGCGTAAGTCCCACAATGAGAAATAGATCACAAAATATACTATTTGGCATTGTAATTATGTGTTTTACATGTGTGAACATCAGTAGAAGGTCAAAATCATTTAGGAAATGACATTACATCAAGAATAAATCACAATCAATTGTATCATCACAAATAGGAAATAATTTTCAAGAATAAACACATATTTAAAGTGACATAAAACCCCATTTTTATATTTCCTGATTCAGAATGAGTATGCAGTTTTAAACAGTTTTCTAATTTACTTCTATTATATTTATTCTCTTAATATCCTTTACTGAACAGCATATCTAGATAGGCTCAGTAGCTGCTGATCGGTGGCTGCACATAGATGCCTTGTGTGATTGGCTCACCCAGGTGCATTGCTATTTATTCAACAAAGGTTATAAATGAAGCTATTTAGATCATAGAAGTACATTGTATAGAAGTACATTGGAATGTTTTTTAAAATTGTATTATCTGAATCATGAAAGAAAAGTTATGGCTTTAGTGTCCCTTTAAGATCAGGATTTAAACATAATATACCATTAGGAATTTCGTATATTTCAAATATATCATTAGAAAATATTCTATTTGTCGCTTTTTTGGAAGGAACAACAATGTTATACTGCTTTATATCAATGAACATATGTGGGAGAGAATCACAATACATACATATATGCACATAACACACCTCACATACAAACAAAACACATATTTATCTTTTTAATCAGCATACAATAAGAATGTTGCAAAGTAGAACAAGAGAACGAGGATTTAGAATATAGACAGGCATGTAGCTAATATGATGACATCATTCTAAGCTTCAACCATAGGGAATGTATCATTAGGACTTCACTGCCTCTTTAATCAGTTTCTCAGTCAATCTTACATATTCGTAAACTAAAGGTTTGTAATATCTTCATTATTATTGCGATTTCAATGGTACACGTAAAATATTGAAATCTCACCAATCACTTATATATGTCAGCCATTACTTTATCTTTTTGCAACAATATTGCAGCAAGATTGCTCAATCTGAATCTATGCCACATTATAGACAAGTATGCACTTTGAATCATTTGAGCATTGACTTGTGGTTTTTAATATATCGCGTTTACTAAGTATTTGTTACTCATATGAACAAACATTACGAAGATACATTGTATAGGTATTATGTTACACTTTATATAGCGATTTATTAGGGGAAAACAAAATTTTAAACAAACACACACAAAAAATGCCCACTTTGAAAGCATTTGCTCCGCTCAGATATAAGTGTATACAATCAGCAATCATTACAAACACACTACCATTGGACATTTTGCATTATAAATCACCCAAACACCATGGCCAATACATCCCTTATGACCGACATTGTATCAGATCGCTTTTGTGTGTTTGAATACCTTGTTACTCATTGCGTGTTTGCTCTGCTATTTGCTTGTGCTGCAGTGATGTGCGGTGACTTCAGAGGCTGGTGAGGCAGTGTCTAGGAATCGGATACGCCTTCATTCTTTAGATATCCTTTGTTGAAGAAATAGCAATTGCACATGGGCGAGCCAATATCTATATGCAGCCACCATTCAGTATCTACTGAGCATATTTAGATATGATTTTCAACAAAGGATATCTGATTTTCTTCATTCTTTTGATATCCTTTGTTGAAAAGCATATCTAAATATGCTTAGAAGCTATTGAGCATATTTAGATATGAATTTCAACAAAGGATATCTGATTTCCTTCATTCTTTTGATATCCTTTGTTGAAAAGCATATCTAAATATGCTCAGAAGCTAATGAGCATATTTAGATATGATTTTCAACAAAGGATATCAAAAGAATGAAGGAAATCAGATATCATTTGTTGAAATTCATATCTAAATATGCTCAATAGCTACTGAGCATATTTAGATATGCTTTTCAACAAAGGATATCAAAAGAATGAAGAAAATCAGATATCCTTTGTTGAAATTCATATCTAAATATGCTCAGTAGCTACAGAGCATATTTAGATATGCTTATCAAAGGATATCAAAAGAATGAAGAAAATCAGATATCCTTTGTTGAAATTCATATCTAAATATGCTCAATAGCTACTGAGCATATTTAGATATGCTTTTCAACAAAGGATATCAAAAGAATGAAGGAAATCAGATATCCTTATTCTCATTTTTGAATAAGTAACAGATATTTTCAAAGGGTTAATAACCATTGGACCACTGATTTAACTATGAATTTATACAGGGTAGATCCCCCTCCATGTCATGCAATTGTTTTTAGCCTGGCCCAATGGTGTTTTTGGCACAGAAATTGATGCCAACACTGGCATAGGTGACATAATTCTCATTTTTGAATAAGTAACATATATTTTCAAAGGGTTAATAACCATTGGGCCACTGATTTCACTATGAATTTATACAGGGTAGATCCCCCTCCATGTCATGCAATTGTTTTTAGCCGGGCCCAATGGTGTTTTTGGCACATAAATTGATGCCAACACTGGCATAGGTGACATAATTCTAATTTTTGAATAAGTAACAGATATTTTCAAAGGGTTAATAACCATTGGGCCACTGATTTCACTTTGAATATATACAGGGCAGATCCTCTTCCATGCCATGCAATTGTTTTTAGCCTGGCACAATGGTGTTTTGGCACAGAAATTGATGCCAACCCTGGCATAGGTGACATAATTCTCATTTTTGAATAAGTAACAGATATTTTCAAAGGGTTAATAACCATTAGGCCAGGCTAAAAACAATAGCATGGCATGGAGGGGGATCTACCCTGTAGATATTCATAGTGAAATCAGTGGCCCAATGGTTATTAACCCTTTGAAAATATCTGTTACTTATTCAAAATTGAGAATTATGTCACCTATGCCAGGGTTGGCATCAATTTCTGTGCCCAAAACACCATTGGGCCAGGCTAAAATCAATTGCATGGCATGGAGGGGGATCTACCCTGAATATATTAATAGTGAAATCAGTGGCCCAATGGTTATTAACCCTTTGAAAATATATGTTACTTATTCAAAAATGAGACTTAGAGCACCTATGCCAGGGTTGGCATCAATTTCTGTGTCAAAAACACCATTGGGCCAGGCTAAAAACAATTGCATGGCATGGAGGGGGATCTACCCTGTATATATTCATAGTGAAATCAGTGGCCCAATGGTTATTAACCCTTTGAAAATATATGTTATTTATTCAAAATAGTAATATTTGTAGTGGTGCCAACGTATGCCCTTTTTTCAAGTTTGTATATCTGTTATATAAAGAGATTCCACCTCTGTGTAACTACATTTATATGAATCATATTATTATTTTAATAAAACCTATTTTTTTATTTTAAAAAATATTGAATAAGAAACCAACTTCCATGAATAAGAAACAGAATTTCACGAATAAGAAACAGCTTGAATAAGAAACCAACTTCCTTGTCGTGTGACTGAGCCTGCTGGGGCCCTGGGCCATATTTTCTTTTCTTTTGGCGGCACTAAGTTGAAGTTAGATAACTTGAGTTGAACTTGTCAACTTGATATACATTTATTACAACGAACTTGCAGCCTCGCTGCCTCTATAGTCAAGGGAAGTGACTTGACTATTTTGGCAGCGAGGCTGCAAGTTCGTTGTAATAAATGTATAAGTTCAACTTCAACTCACGTTATCTAACTTCAACTTAGTGCCGCACTGCCGCCTAAAATAAAAGATTGGCCCAGGGCCCCAGCAGGCTCAGGAGTCACTATAAAAGGCTGAGGCCCGCCACCGCCACTGACAGTCTGAGTGACACCTACCTATCAATCTAATCACAATTATTATATCACATCGAACTTAGTGCCGCACTGCCGCCTAAAATAAAAGATTGGCCCAGGGCCCCAGCAGGCTCAGGAGTCACTATAAAAGGCTGAGGCCCGCCACCGCCACTGACAGTCTGACTGAGTGACACCTACCTAAATCAATCTAATCACAATTATTATATCACATCGAAGTCGATTCGAAGTTAACACAGTCACACAACAACAGAAGACAGTGAGTCAACCTGAACCCCGCCACCACTGACCTACCTAAAAAGATGCGCCGCCACCAAATATAGATAACAACAACAAGTTGAAGTAGTCTTCTACGCTCTGGTTGCAATCAATGCTGACTGACTGTTAATAACGGTCGTTGTTCAGTACCTCCACGTCTGACTCTAGTCTGCGTTGAGCTGCTCTGAGACATGTGACCACACGCGGAAGGATCTATTTCATTCCCGCCCGGCACTCAGAGACAGCCAGCCCCAGTCAGATTCAGACGAGTTCTGAATTCTGAATCTGATTGGCTGAGAGTCAGACTAGTAGTGAGACGACTGAGAGGCGGCCAGGACGGAGGCTAGCCTCCTGTGGAAGCGTATGGGGCGCATTGGAGAGCACTGCATTAGCACCTTTTCTCCTCTGGTGGCAGTCTCTCAGCGTCCCATACACTTCCACAGTAGTCAATGCATTCATATTGCGCAATGCAAGGACAGCCGGCTGTCCTTGTCTTGCGCAATATGAATGTATTGATGTATAAACAGTGAGTCGGTTTTAATAAAATTTACACAGAATCATGATTTTGGTGGAGGGGTGGGGGGGTAGGGGGGGTCACCTTATTTTATAAAAAAAAAAATATGAAAAAAAAAAATAATAATTTTTTTATTTTTTAATTTTAAATAAATGCTGCCTGTAATTACATAGATTGGCCAGGGGAGGCGCTGCCTCACCTGCCTCCTGTGACTGCACGTCACTGTTGTGCTGTTTGGCTCTACAAATTTGGACAACCACCAGTTAGATTGTGTTGGTGCTGTTGGATAAGTTATGTACAATAGACTCAGACGTGCCCGGCGCCTCGAAAAGGAGCATGTGGAACGCCTGAGGATTAGGGCTCCTCCTGTTCATAGGGTGAGGCTCACCTTGGATAACATGAGTGATGCCAAGGTTTTTTACAAGTATCGACTCAATAGACAGCAGTTATTGAGCCTTTACGATGTACTAAGACCTTATCTGGAGCCATGCAGACGTATGCGCACTGCAATTCCTGGCATGTCAAAGATACTTTGCTGCATACATGTCCTGGCGTCCAAAGGCTTTAAATCCACATAGGGTTACTGGTTCGGTATGTCTCAAGGCACATTCTCTGTGGTTTTTGAAAGGTTTTTGAACGCCATGAAAAAAGTTTGTAGGCTTTTAGTAGGATTCCCTCAAAATGAGGACAATTGGAGACACCTCAAGAGGAAATCCAAATAGCTAAAATGCCAAATGTTTTGGGAGCAATAGATTGCACCTATGTTGCTCTACAGGCTCCAGCAGAAGAGGATCCTTTCTGAAATTGCAAACACTTTCATAGTTTTACCGTGCAGTTCATTTGTGACACACGGATGCGAATTATGAACGTGTTTTCAAATTTCGGGGGCGCAGTCACAGAGCCCATATCCTCAGGCAGTCCTCACTCTGGCAACAGTTTGAGGAGAGACAGTTTACCCACGGGTGGCTCGTTGGTGAGTACTTGTGCACAGCATTGTTAAGAAGCTAGACAATTGTCACTGTAATGTTCGCAAACAGTTGTGTTTGTGTAATGTGCAAAATGTGCATATAGAAGGTTGTTTAACCATTTCATTATCTTTCAGCAAATGTCTAGGTATAGCTCAAAGCAGATATGTAGCAGGTCATAGCTAAAATGTGCAGATATAGAGGCCGAATTATCAAGCCATCAACTGTGCTGCATTTGCCGGGACCAATACGTTCGCCTAACATCGCGGCCATGGAACTTAATACGATCTCCATATTTATAAAAAAGCCGTCAAAAAGCCACGCACCAAGTATGGGGCGATGAGCAGCGGACTGTTGTTAACTAATAGTCATCGATCTCGCTGCTATTGGGCTTTTCCCCAACTTTATTTATATCCTGTCACTAAACACCGCCACTATACTAAAATGTTTAACCCCTATCCCGCCGCTCCCGGACCCCGCCGCAACTTTAATAAAGTTATTAACCCCTATCCCGCAATCCTGGACCCCTCTGCAAATAAATAAATGTATTAACCCCTATCCCGCCACTCCCGGACCCCTCCGCAACTAAATAAATGTATTAACCCCTATCCCGCCACTCCCGGACCCCACCGCCACTAAATAAATGTATTAACCCCTACACCCATGGCCTCCCACATCACTACCACTTACTAAACCTATTAACCCCTAAACCGCCAGCCCCCCACATCGCCATAAACTAAATTAAGTTATTAACCCCTAAACCTAACAACCCGCTAACTTTACATTATAATTACCTCATCCCTATCTTATAATAAATTTAAGCTTACCTTTAGAATTAAAATAAACTATATTAAACTATTAATTAACCTACCCTATTATACTAAAATGACATTAAACTATATTAAACTATTAATTAACCTACCCTAACTATAATACTAAAATTACATTAAACTACATTAAACTATTAATTAACCTACCCTAACTATTATCCTACAATTACATTAAACTATATTAAACTATTAATTAACCTACCCTAACTAGTATACTAAAATGACATTAAACTAACAATTAAATTAACTATATTATATATTTAAAAACCTAACCCTACTCAAATTATTTAAATCTACTATTAAAAAATACTAAATTACGATTAACTCCTAGAGGTTGCCAAAGGTTTGTTGATAATAGGGGGTGACCTCAACGTTACTTTAGACCCTTTCCGGGACAACTCAAATCACACCTCATCTACCTCACATAGAGCTATAGCCACCATTAAACAAAGACTGAGAGATTTAACTGTACATGACGTGTGGAGAATACACCATCCTGAGATAGAAGATTTTACTTTTTTCTCACATCCACATTCACGGTATTCTCTTATAGATTATATCTTAACTGATGTCACCACACTATCATTAGCCACACAATCAGCTATACTCCCTTCGTCCTGGTCGGATCACTCTATGGTATCGTGCACAATCAATTGGCCCTCAGCCTCCCCCTCAACTTACATTTGGAAACTCAATGAAGAACTACTAGAACTACCACAATACACTGATAAAATACAAAAATCTATAGAAGAATACTTTGACATTAATCTTGGCTCAGTGCCATCATTTCAGAACATCTGGGAAGCACATAAGGGAACAGTGTGAGGGGAATTAATGAGTATACAATCTCATTATAAAAAACAACAAAGACAATTGTTACAAGACTCCTTATACAAGATGAATGATCTAGAAACTCAGCTCAAAAAACCCACCGACACCCAATTAGCTAAAGCTTTACAGGACATAAAACAAATAACAACAAACCTCCTAGATAAGGAATGTGAAAGGCTAGCCTTTAAACTTAAACAGTCATTTTATGAGGGAGACAATAAATGTAGCAGACTTTTTGCTTGCAAACTGAAACGCACAACCAACCGCTCTTACATCGTTAAGATAAGATCTGCAAACAAAACACACTATGACACCTCTAATATAGCTGAATCTTTCTGCTCTTATTACGAACAACTATACAACTTAACTACAAAGTCACCGACCAAGCAAGCACCCATCCTAGATAAAAGTGCATCCTACATTGAACATTTCCTATCAGATATAAAATTTCCTAAATAACGGAAGAACAACAAACCTTTCTCCAACAACCCATTACTTTACTAGAGATCCGAAAAACCATAAAAGACCTCCCCTCTGATAAAGCTCCAGGCCCAGATGGTTATACTAATTATTATTACATGAAATATATAGACCTTCTTTCTCCACATTTATTAACTCTATTTAATTTGATAACACCAGATAATCCCTTTAATACATAGACTTTAGAAGCATTTATTTCCATCATACCGAAACCTGGGAAAAACCCTGAATTTGTAGAAAGTTATAGACCAATCTCCCTGTTAAACACAGATCTAAATATTTACGCCAAGATTCTTGCAATAAGATTAAACACAGTTTTACCACAGCTGATCGGAAAGGATCAAGTTGGATTTGTTCCCTCCAGCAAAGGACAATACGATTAGGGTTACCCAATTAATAGAATATGCCACCCACAAAAAACATCCCGCTCTTGGTTCTGTCGACCGACGCGGAGAAAGCGTTTGACCGCGTTCGCTGGCAGTTTCTGAGAGCGGTACTCCAAAAAATGGGTATAGGGCAGGATTTCATAAATCGAGTCTTCGCCATGTACTCTACCCCCACAGCTAGAGTCCGGGTAAACGGCTCCCTTTCAGCCCCATTTAACATCACAAACGGCACTAGACAGGGCTGCCCCCTCTCCCCACTTTTATTTGCCTGTGTAATAGAAACACTAGCCCATAAAATTCGTAACCATCCTCAGATATCAGGAATACAAATTCAAAACATGCATTATAAAATGATGTTATATGCGGACAATGTCTTATTCTGTATCACAAACCCATTAACCACCATACCCCATATAATCCATCAGCTAGAGGAATTTGGAAATGCATCTAACTTTCTAATTAATAAAAGTAAGTTGGAAATTATGAACATTAACATTCCCATAACAGATTCAGAACCAATCAAACTAATATGCCCATTCCGTTGGCAGATAACTTCACTTAAATACCTGGGCATTTATCTGACACCAACTCCAGATCAACTCTTTACCCTAAATTACAAACCTCTCCTAGCGGGGATAACTGCAGACCTTTCCTCTTGGAAAAAAAGCATATCTCCTGGGTAGGGAGAATTAACGTTATTAAAATGAATATCCTCCCTAGGCTCCTCTACCTTTTCCAAACCTTGCCCATCCCACTCCCGTCAAGCTTCATTAACACATTACAATCAAACATCTTAGACTTTATCTGGTTTAACAATAGAGCAAGAATCAGCAAAAAGATAATGCTACTGCCCATTACTATGGGGGGACTCGGGGTACCGGATCTCCATAGGTATAGACAAGCTACCTTCTTGCAGCAAATTATATATTGGTACTCTAACCTGAACGATAAGATATGGGTTCAACTAGAACATGGCATGGCCCAAAATCAGCATTTAGGCCAGCTATGCTGGTCTCCAAAAGACCGAGATAAATTCTTAAAGTTCCCTTCACAAATTATATCGGAAACTTTCAAAGTTTGGGACAAGTTTGACGCACAACACCGAATTTCACCCGGGTCTTTCATTGATACCGAAGCTGATAGGCACCCCTCTTAGATCCTTACAGATCTTTCATATGGGAAATGAGCAGTATTCCCCCTCAATAAATAAAAAATTATTTCACATTTTAAGCAGTTTTAAAATTATGCTAGCCAGGAATTGGAAATCAGATAGAATTCCCTCCCTTGCACAGTGGCATTCAGAATGTCATCGTACACTCTCATTAGAGGAATACTATTACATGAAAAATAAAAATATGGACACATATGCTCAATTGAACTATATGTGGGAATCTTATCTCCAGACAAAAGCATATAATTCTATAAATGCATAAACCCTTGCAAATATTTACTGGTGTAATAAGGAAATTTTGTTGGCTTGCAATGCAGTGCTTTTCCCCTTTTCTTTTCTACTCACCCTTGTACCCATTGTAACCGTATTTGATATCTCCCCTATTTTCCCATTACCTCCTATCATACTCCTCTTAACAATTCAGATGTAAAATGATTCAAAGCTGTAATCTATCTTGTCTTGCATGATAATTTTATGTAATTGTTTTACTTTCAATAAAAATCTTTGAGAAAAAAAAATAAATACTAAATTACAAAAAAATAACAATTGGGGGGCGGGGCTAACTACAGAGGAGACAAGACGTACTGCTTGTGAGCTCCTGCAAAAAATTCAAAGAATTAACAAATACTTTCTTTAATAGAGGACATAATTTATATTTCCCTTCTCAGCTTTTGATGCATAGGCTGAGAGAGAGAGAACAGCCTTTCCAGAGCCTAATACAACAAAACTTTAGCACCTAATAAGACATCTGCTTAGATCTGCGCCGACTGGTGGGACCACGAGGCAGAAGTGATTGCTTACCCTACAATTGCAGCCTAATCTATACAGTATCCTCCGCTTTTGAGCTAAATATGGCAGATTTAAGCAGACAGATACAAGCATTACTGGATGCATTAGAAAAGAAGATGGATTACTGCTTCCAAGACCTGACATCCATAATCAGAGATCATTATGTAATGGAGGTCGAATCAACACCTAACATGGCGGCTGATGTAACACCCACTGAGAACTGCGAGACCACCAAGCACAGCACAAGTATACTATCTCCCATGCTAGAAACTGTCTATTTACAGCAGGGTTCTTCAGAAAATAGCAAGCCGAGGTTACAGCTTTTCTCTGAGGATGAAGCAGATGCGGTATCTTCACGGGCTCACACGGCACCTCTCCCATATGATACCCTTCAGAGCGCAGAGCCAAGTATTGTAGTCGGGAAGTTCCCTGCTTCACTATCCCCAGCTAAGAAGGATCTCATTTACAAGAGTAACTCCCTGCAATTCACTACCATCTTACCGCTATCCGGCTACTTTCGTTTTCATAAGTGGGGTCTGATTGCCGGCCCTGGGACAGTTTTAGCTGCTTTGGAACTTACTGCCGACACTGTTGATACTGCAGGCTTAGCGGAGGTGAGCAATACATGGTGGTCACTCTTCTTTACAATCGGGCTTAAACAGAGAGCCTTTAATACTGATCTGAGGTCCCTGGGGACCCGCACAGAACAACTGCCAGGTTGTACTCGCCGCACAGCTTCCACTGCAAACTATCGCCATGTGGCGAACTCTAGAGAGCACTCATGTTTAGAATGGGACACAAAACGCCGGATGACTATTATTGCTGACAAAGACTTGCATGTATTCCTAAGAACTGGTGTGGGCTAAGGTGCCTTAACTCTGATGTTTAGCAGTCTTCCAATATATAAATCTTGTATAGTCTGCTAACATGATTCTGCTCAGGTTTTATTTTATATAATGGCTAATTTGTTACATATTTATTCAACCAGTAATTATTATTTTAATGCCCCTTTATATGCAATGTTTCTATAGTTGATTAACTGTTCTATGATGCTCAAGGTACGTTTCAGAAGCACTAGTAATGGTCTATCACTGTGTGTGTTATGCTAACTCACTCAAGTGCCCAATTGCTTTATTTAGCTATGTTATCTTGCACCTCAGAATATGTCTCTTTATAATATTGTTTCCGGGTAATCTTAAAACTGGGCTTTAAACTAAATCTGTTGTTCAAACTTTAGTTATGTGTTTACTTTTTAATGTACACAGCTGTCTAATTATTAAATGTCTGTGCATAAGGGGGTATTTATAAGTTCACTAAGGTATTTCACATCTATACCCCTCAAGTTTAACTTGCCTTCCTATTTCCACTTATTTTAATGAGGATTATTCTGCAATATGAATATGAGTTTCATTCTCCCTTCTTTCTTCTTATCCTTTGCTCGATACTAGATAAAATAGGATAGTGTCTTTATATATATGTACAGACCGAACTTAAATTTGCTAAGGCCAATGACTAAGCAACACAACACACCCATCTAGAGAGAAAAAGGCTCTATGATTTACTTAAAACTTCAGCTGGACCAACACTAAGCCATAGCTAAACATACTAACGGTCAGTTTTCGCTCAATGTATATTTGTGGCAGTTCATCATTAACTGAGTTTAATCTGCTATAAAGATGGCTGTACCCCACCAACTATTTATGGCATCACTGACTATGATATCTTACAATAGGGACTTTTTCAGTTAATGTTACTATGTTTGATGTCAATATTACTGTTCTCTAAGCTTCCGTATTTAGTCTATATGTAATATGGTTCTAGTAGTCCAATGGTGTTAGTCATGGCTCCTTTAGATTATCAGGTTTATACTACCGGTATATGTGCTCTTATATGTATTTGGTGGATTGGAATGCTACACAGGTTATTTCTAAAGTTTTATGCAACCTATTAATATAAGCACGCCTGATCTCTGTATACATTGTGGTTGATATAATGATATGTACTTATGTTTTTCACTTGCGTGTTTGCATTCTATATTCCTTATAGATATTATTAGTAATGTATTGATTTATAATAGAACCTCTAACTATTAAGCTTTCGTGAGACAGACATATAGGGTTCGATACTAACATGAGTTAGTCACTGCTCATGTACTGTACTATTGACACATGCTACTTGAACCAGTAAGCAGTTACATACCTCTTTGTCCCTTAGGATTGATGTAGGGGTTAAACTATATTCATAACCTGTCCATTTACGCATCCTTGACCCCAGATAACTATGTGTCCTTAAGCTAGCTACGACACACAAACCTTATTCTGAGTTTAAGTCTCTCCCGGATTCCCCTCCTAAGATTACACTTTTCCTTAAAAAATGTTGTTTCTTTATGTGCCAGCTCTGCCACGCTGTGAGAATTCATATGGTGTTTACTTACTTAGTGGCTCTCTTAAAACTAAGCTATGCCTATCTTCTTAAGACACTTATAACTATCCCATAATATATTTGAACCTCCTTACTCAGGGCCATACTTTTGCCAAGGTTATCCAGTTTATGCTATAGCTCTATTATGTGCACTTACTAACGTCTTAAAAGGAGGGTCTATAAGGCTAACACTGTTGCTATTTTGTACATACCTGCCTAAAATGTTTGTTAATTATTAATTAAGTTATGTATTCGTTAAATCTCTATGTATAGTTAGCCTAGCTTTATGCAGTGCTTATAATCTAGTTTACTGAGACTATTACTGCACACCCATATAGCAGTGGTGTCACAAATGTTAGTATCTCTAGCAGTCATTTGCCTGAATCTCAATCCTAACATGGGATGTTTGTACATAGAGTGTTTTTTTTTTTTTTTAACTTAATTTTCTTTCCCAAAGATATAGAATAACCCCCAGCTAGTGTATTCTAAATATATATTCTCAAAAGAAGTAAGCTCACTGGCAAAGATAATAGCTCCCGCCAATTACCCTAAAATACTTTTATATATTTTTAGCTCCGCCCTCCACCCTTTCCCCCCTATATATAGCGGTGCTTACCCGCTGGATTTACCCCCCTCCCCTTCTCTATATACGCACTTACGCAATTTTTGAAGCTCCTAAAGAGCTGGACATTTGGCCATCAGATATCCTCTGTCATCTATGCATTTGGCCCATGGGGCCTTAACCTATATTTCTAACTGGTCAGTCATTTATGACATATTATTGAAAAACTGAGGTTCCATTAGCCTTTCACCAATATGTTATATTGTTACCGAAATACTTCGGTCATTACAGTGGCGGCGGTGTAGGGGGGCAGGATTGGGGTTAATAAATTTATTATAGGTGGCGATGGTGTAGGGGGGGGCAGGATAGGGGTTAATAAACTTATTATAGGTGGCGACGGTGTAGGGGGGGCAGATTAGGGGTTAATAAGTTTAATATAGGTTGCGGCGGGGTCCGGGAGCGGCGGTTTAGGGGTTAAACTATTTATTTAGTTGCGGCGAGCTCCGGGATCCGCAGGATAGGGGTTAATAACTTTATTATAGGTGGCGGCGGTATAGGGGGGGCAGGATAGGGGCTACTAGGTATAATGTAGGTGTCGGCGATGTCCGGGAGCGGTGGTTTAGGGGTTAATACATTTATAAGAGTAGCGGCGGGGTCTAGGAGCGGCGGTTTAGGGGTTAATAACTTTATTGAGTTGCGGGGGGCTCCGGGGGTGCCAGTATAGGGGGTAGAACAGTGTAGTTAGTGTGGGTGTTTAGTGACAGGGGTATCAATAAAGCTGTCAAAAAGCCGAAGAGCAGCGAGATCAGATGAGTGATAACTCTCACAGTCCGCTGCTCATCGCCCTGTACTTGATGCGCGGCTTTTTGACAGCTTTTTTGATAACTTAGGCGAAATTTTGAAGGTCTGCGGCGGCGATGGTAGGCAAGCTTAGGCGGGCGTATTGAACCGGCGAAGGCAGGTAAAGTAGACGGCTTGATAACTACCCCCCAATATCTACAACTCAAACCATGTTATTTGTCTGTGGCTTCAAAACACAAAATCAGCTAATTCATATACACAAATAAACCTTAAAAAGCAGATCTCATACATTTTATACTCTGCTGCTGTTAAAAAAAGGAATTTGAAACAGATTAAGTGACAAAAATATTATAGTATACTGTCCCTTTAAGAGTCTGTACTGATTCATTAAAAAGCTCCATCAAAGGAGGGAGATAAGTGGCCAGTTTACATAGGCTTACATACAAGGTCCTCACACAGGTCAAATGTATATTCATATAACAGGGTCAAGCATGCCAAAATGTGGAATGGGTAATAAAGTAAATATTTATTTGATGGAGACTGTCCCTTTAAATGCATATAACCTTTGACGGTGTCTAGACTAATGTATTTAAATGTATTCTTAGATTCAGACATGACTGCATCTAAATCTTATTTTGTTAAAACATTACCATTGCATATTTACTATTAGAATAGTGTGTATAACATGCATTCATCAATGATAAGAACAATATTCTAAAAATAAATAAGTAAACTATTTAGTTGTTGTTGTTAATAGCTTGTGGTGGCTATTTCATTTGTAGTGAAAGGGACATGAAACCCAAAGTTAATCTTCCATGATTCCGACAGAGAAAATTTTAACAAAACAAACATTTACCTTCGATAATCATATTTTGTTCATTCCTTGGTATCCTAAGTTGCAAAAACAATCTACATCGGCTCATGAGCAGCAAAGCATTACTGGGAGCTATCTGCTTATTTTCTGTGGCCAACAATGCATAGTTGCAATGGTTAGCCAGATGTCTTCAGATACTTCACAGTATTGTATATCTGCTCCTTAAAATAAAATACACCATGAGAATGAATTTTAAAATTAAGTATATGTGAATATTTAATAGAAATTCATGCTCTATTTGATTGTTGGTAAATAATGACAATAATATTTTTAAAAAGAAAAATTATGTTCCTTTAATTTATCAAATTAACATCTATTTTAAATATGACGTATATTATATTTGCGTCACATATGCATTCCATTCTCATAAATTCAAAAGAAAAGTCTACATGCCAAATGTATTGATAGCACCCCTAGGAGGTATGTGTACAGTATGTAAGTTACAAAGATGTAAATCCATGAAACATTAAGTAACAACCAATCAGAGTTCTTCACACAAACATGGCCTCACAGACATGCTAACAAAATTAAATTATTTTATCCAATCAGATGTACAGATACCATGTCCCATGGTGTAGCTCATGTTTACTTCCCCATATAAAAGTCCATTACACGTAGCCATTTTTGTCAGTTCTCTAAAGCTTGTTTGGCAAGACGTCTACTCCTAGGTTCACCAGAGAGGAAAGCGCTGCACTGGTGTATGCAGTTGAGGAGTTTTATCCGCAGCTTTATAGGGTTCAGAGGAGGTCAACGACTGTGCCAGTAAAAAAAGCCATCTTGGTGTCTGTCGCCATCTCTGTTAATGGGGTGGCAGACGTCCAGAGGACAGCATTGCAAATATGCAGGAGATTTAAGGATATGAGGTTGTGTCTGTGGGATAAAGTCCACCACATGAAGGAGTGGACTCGTGCCTGTCGGAGAGGTGAGGATCCGGGCCCATCCCCATGGAAACTTGTCCTCAGAGATCATGAGGAGACTTTATGCGCGCTCCTCAGACTCCGATCCCCCTGCGCATTTGAAGCCCCAAAGTCCTCTACCCCCTCCCAGCCCCAAGCTGATGCCCATAAAAAACTCCCAACCTGGAGGCCAGTGCACCACCAATCGGTGACCTGGGAGAAAGTGGGACAGAGGCTAAACAAGGTAAAGATCAGACTTCATATAATATTTGAATATTTGAATATATACTTAAGCAATGTGAATACAGTCATATTTTCAATATATCTCGAATTTACAACAGACGTTAACTAGTATGGTACACATATGAATTTAGATCCATCAAACATCATATACGAATAATGATATTTATTGTGCATCATGATTATGCTTCACAGAGATAAAACAAAAGTGTGCATCTATGAACTCCCTATCCTCTGCCATTTTATCCATTGAATATCTATAACTACATAACTTGCAAATATTATTTTGCATCATTGAATAGTTACAAACATTATATTCCCACAATTGTTAATATATAAAAAAGTGAGAAAATATACTAATCACACTACTAGATCCAAATGAATTCATAATCACGGATGAGCAATTACGCTTTTAATTATGCTCATCGATAAAATTATTGCGCAGAGACGTAAACATGAGTTTGTTGTTACAGTGGCACTACTTTAGACATGTTGGTCAAATGTAAACATTAATTTGTATAAATGTTAAAATACAGTATAATGAGTTTCAAGATTAAAAATAAAATGATCTATACCATGAATCTAAAATTACATAATGACAGATAAATGTCCAACAATTGATATCAATTCAAACATTAGGCCAAACTCTACATCTTCAACTTCTTTTTTAGAGAATGCCCCACAACATTGCCGAATTCCCCTAGAAGATCAAAATTCAAGAAAAAGACCCCTATATATAGATCACGAGGCTCAAGAGGCAGAGGCCTTACCTCCAAGAAAAAGAAATTACAAAAACTAGAGAAAGGGATCTTTAATCTATCTTCCCATACACTCACAACCAATGAAAAAAGAGTTTTACAAAAAGGATTATCTTTCTGCCCACCAAATCCACATAAACTGTTTAACCTTTTTGTTGATCTCAACCGATTTACAAGAAAACTTGCATTACAAAAATATTTCACATCAAAAACTTTAAAAAAACAAAACCTGCAAAACACAGATACACTGTGTATACTTACAGACAACATGGAATGCAAGAACAATACACCCACCATTACCAGTTCAATAGACAATCTAGCTACACATTTATATGAAGGCTTTATACACACAAGTGTTAAAACAAAATCATCCTTTTCACCTGTGTTAGGATCTAATCAATACATAGAGATTTATCAAAGTATGGTTCTGGAAGATTTTGAGAAGTTGACACGAAAAAACGCAAAAAAGAAAATTTATATCAATTTACAAGAGAAACAAGCTATCCACTCCCTATCTAACAATCCCAACATCATTATACGTGATGCTGACAAGGGAGGAGGCATCATTATTCAAAATATTTCTGATTATCTAAAAGAAGCTGATAGAATTCTAAAAGATGCCAATTATTATAGAATTCTTAAACAAGATCCCACTGAGCAATTTCTCAAAAGCTACCAGAGACTAATACAGAAAGGAATAGACCAGAAAATCCTCAATAAAGACGAAAAACTTTTTCTTAAAGTAACGAATCCAAGTATAGCACACTACTATCACCTCCCGAAAATACACAAAAATTTAGAAAATCCCCCAGGGCGCCCCATCATTGCAGGTATTGATAATCTGACTTATAATTTATCCTATTATATTGATCTTTTGTTACAAAAATATGTTATTGGTTTACCGTCCTACATTAAAGACAGCACAGATCTTATGAATAAATTGAAACATCATACTAACACAGGAGACCTTCTTTGGATCTCCTGTGATGTCGGAGCACTATATTCCAACATCGAACACCATTTAGGTCTAAAAGCCATTTCACTCTTTCTCGAGAGAGATCAGTATATGCCTAATACACAGAAAGAATTTACTTTAGAATGTATTGAATACATTCTTCATCACAACTATTTTATGTATCAAGACTCCTTTTTCCTACAGATCAAGGGAACGGCCATGGGCACCAGATTCGCCCCCAGTTTTGCCAATTTGTTTATGGGCATGTTCGAGGAGAACTACATCTATAATTCCTCAATGGGGGCGAGTCTGGTGTTCTATGGCCGTTATATAGATGATCTTATCTTTCTATGGAGAGGGGATCAAACATCAGCTACAGCTTTTGTTGCATCGCTCAATGAGAATCAAATGGGTCTCAATTTTACATCAGTTATACATGAAAAAACAATAGATTTCCTAGATCTATCTTTAAGTTGGGATAATGAGGGTATTTTTTGTTCAAAAACTTTTTTCAAAAGTGTGGATAGCAATAGCTATCTCAATTTCACTAGCAACCATCATAAAAAATGGCTAGCAAATATCCCTTATAGCCAATTCGAAAGAATTAAACGAAATTGCTCACACCTAGAAACCTTCGAACAACAGAGTAACATCATATATGAGAGATTTATTGACAAAGGATACCCAAAAAAACTCCTAGATGACTGTTTAAACAAAGCTAGATCATTAGATAGAAACATCCTTCTAGAGAAGAAATCTGGGAAAAGCAATATCATTAACACCCTACAGTCAGATCCTCTTTTCATAACCCAATACAATAATAATTATCGACAAATTCAACATATTTTGAACAAACATTGGCACATAGTATGTAGAGACCCAATTCTAAAACCATTATTATCAGAACAACCCCGAATTGTATATACCAGAGCGCCCACATTAAGAAGTAAATTGGCCCCCAGTAAAAAAGTAAAACATACAGTTTCTAATCCGAAAACAACAAAAAAAGCAAACCTTTTTCTAAAACAGGTGGGAATATATAAATGTGGCATGAAGAGATGCCAAACATGCAAATATATTACTTCAGGTAAAAAAACTTTTAAATCATTCTCAACAGGAGAAAGTTTTGAAATAACTAGATTTTTCAATTGCAACTCCAGTTATGTCATATATGTCCTAGAATGCATTTGTGGGGTACAATACGTGGGTCGCACCTCCAGGAAAGCTAGGACACGCTGGGGGGAACATTGGCGCAATTGCAAGAACTGTAAAAAGACCACTATCAAACACAGTATACCTGAACACTGCCTCCACAAACATGGGGGCAACCCATCCATATTCAAATTTTATCCGATAGACTTCATCCCCCCCTCCACAGACTATAACAGAATGATCTCACTCAGACAACGTGAGACTTTCTGGATACACAAACTTAAAACTTTGTATCCAGCAGGCCTCAACTCCAATTTAGATCTAGCTGCCTTCAATTAATAGCACATCTGTCTCACTTGCATTTTCGGCGTCCATTACATATACTGAACATAAAAGATGTTAATATCATATATACAAATACATCGGTAGCCATAATTACTTTCATCCTCTATCACATCATTACAAATAACTGTTCTCTATAGATCATACTAAGATATAAACATGTAGAAAATCATTTTTTCTAGGCGTTATTAAACCTTGCCTATATTTAGCATTCACATAAAAACTCCCCAAAAGACAAAACACTAAGTCCCTATTTACTTCTAGGATTAAGGAACAAATATAAAAAACCAGCACCTATTGAACTAGAATAAACCTATCTTGTTGAGTTTTTTATATACTCACAGATATCGGCAAATACGTTAAGTAAATATATATATTTAAATAAACGCAGACATCTTTTTCAGCAAACAAAAATAATCTGGGTTATTTGCAAATTTTTTTTCCGCTTTTTTTGCCTTTTCCATTTTTTCCGTTTTTTTCGCTTTTCGATTAAGACAGAAAAAATCTTTGGACATAAATTTATCCAAACAATTTTAACATGTTTTTAACAATATTTCCTATTTGATATTTTATATAGACATATGTTTTTATCTTACTAGTTAGTTATTGTTGTTACATCTTTTAGAAATTATTCCATTCAGCCACTTAGAAGAATGTCTAACAAAATCGTCTCTTTGCAACAATGTTACCAATATGCTTATTGGTCCTGCTCTATCCAATCAGGTGATATGTACACCTTTTTAAATGTACCTGTTAACAATGTATGTAATTGATCTGATGAAACGGCCAGGAGCTAACGGCCGAGAAACGCGTTATCAGCTCCAAAAATAAAACCCCTTTTTTCCAGTTACTCAGCCTGGATTGAGTTTCATTTTATTTTCTTGTGCAAAGAGACGCATACTTCAGCCTTATAACAGTTCATACTGTTTACTACTGCTTAAGAGGTTCCGATTCCAACTGGAATAAACAAACAAACACCTTACCGAGTACGGCATCCAACAAAGGAGAGTTTGGGAATTTTGTCCTGGGATCGTAAGACACCGAGAGACCAGCACCTTATCGCTTTGGTCAGCGTGCTGACTGCTGAGAATGTCAGCCTGCCTGTATGCACTTTTTTAACGAAAAGTGCCACTCCACTTGTGAGTACCTGTCTTTTGGTTTATACTAAATCTTCCCACCTGTCTAGAGATATCTGCACTATGAGGCGCTCTCTTTTTCTCTTCACCATTTAGATTTCTGACTCACCGACAGCACCAAGAGAAGCAGCCTCGCCGCACGGATTTCGCCTGTTTGATTGATTGAACTTTCATAAGACTTTTATCTTATTTTTGGCATCACTGATGGACACTTTTGGGTTTGCATTATTTTATAATTATTAATCACCGTTTTTTTCACTTGACCATCTACCTTTATTTTTATGTTATAAATTGCATCACATCACCAAGTTTTATAAGCACTACCATTACCATTATCAATTCCACTATATTCTACCTCAGAATCACTTACCTGTCTGAGACATAACACAAACACCACCTCAGCTTTGAAACATTTCTGTTTATTTATAACAAAAATTCTGCCACATAGATACACACTTTTTTCCACAGATTTTTTCCAAATATATTTTTTCAGTATTTAGCAACATATCTTTTCTCTAAGAAATTTTCTATATGGCGCCCCCTATCTATATTCAATAATATATATTTCCTTTAGATTTTTGGTCTCGGTAGACACATAGGAGTGCAGCCTTAAACATTTTAGTACTATTCTATTTAGACACCAAAGCCCCCCCTTTTTTTCACCCACGCCTACATTGTTGCTTTTTACATCCAATAGGATAACAATATATAAAAAAACACGGTTTTTATATAACTATTTTATATAACTATTAGATATTATTATTATTATCATTTACTTCTTCTTTTTTCTCCCTTGATCTCTCAATATGATGTCTAGAGAGGAAAGGAAGAAAAAAAGATCAATTTTCAGTTTATCTGACAAATCTGCCCCCATTTCTATGGAATGTGACTCAGATCTAAACAAACCTATGAAAGATCTCTTTCACATTCTAGAAGAAGAAATACTAAAAGAACACCGACATTGGTGGGATCTAACCACACTAGAGAAATATCTCGACCTCAAACAGATACCGAGAGGTTTACGTATCCTTAAACATTGCTCCTTTAAGGAGAATACAGAACTTATGACAAAATGGTATAACATTCTCAACGATTGCTCGTTTGAGATTATCAAATTATTAATAGAACATAGACGTGATCTATCTAACCAATGTGGAGACAAAATAGAAGAAATACAAAAAGAACTTTCTAAACACCTTGAAAACCCTGACTATGATCGTTTGTTGAAAAAGATGTACGAACGTACAGACAAATACCAGGAAGAACTGGTTTGGTCCAAAAAGAAAAAATTAGAGAGGGATAATAATGACTACATCAAAGAGCAAGTATATAATTATAATCGCCAAGAAAAGAATACCACACAAACTGCCATTTCAGACCATGATTCTAATAATCAGACTACAATTTCTGATACTCCTAAAAATCATATAAATAGTAAAAACTTTACATCACAAAACAAAAATATTGAACGAAAAGAAACATGGACTACTGTCCGTCACAAACCTACACACCACTATTATAATAAAGAACAACAACCACCTCGACATTATCATTCTGAATATTACACAAAAAATAATCCTCCTCCTCCCAATAATAGATTTTATAATAGACATCATAATCCAGATTACAATACATACCCCAGGAGAAATCAATTATACGACAATTACAATACATATCCTAGGAGAAACCGAACCAATGATGACACACCATATAACAGATTCTCACATTCCTCTTATGATCATTATAACAATAGACATCATAATTCTTATCAATACAATCCTTATTATGAAGACTACTCAAATTATAGACATAGAGATCATAACCCCTCCACCAGTCATGATTACAGACCACAAACCCCTAGAGAAACACATAGGAATCAACAACAACAAAAAGAAAATGATTTTCATCCAAAAACATCTTCTTTTCAACATCCAAACCGTTTTGCACCTTTAACCTCAGTTACGGAAGAAGACGTTTTTCATGAAAGAAACATTAGGCCAAACTCTACATCTTCAACTTCTTTTTTAGAGAATGCCCCACAACATTGCCGAATTCCCCTAGAAGATCAAAATTCAAGAAAAAGACCCCTATATATAGATCACGAGGCTCAAGAGGCAGAGGCCTTACCTCCAAGAAAAAGAAATTACAAAAACTAGAGAAAGGGATCTTTAATCTATCTTCCCATACACTCACAACCAATGAAAAAAGAGTTTTACAAAAAGGATTATCTTTCTGCCCACCAAATCCACATAAACTGTTTAACCTTTTTGTTGATCTCAACCGATTTACAAGAAAACTTGCATTACAAAAATATTTCACATCAAAAACTTTAAAAAAACAAAACCTGCAAAACACAGATACACTGTGTATACTTACAGACAACATGGAATGCAAGAACAATACACCCACCATTACCAGTTCAATAGACAATCTAGCTACACATTTATATGAAGGCTTTATACACACAAGTGTTAAAACAAAATCATCCTTTTCACCTGTGTTAGGATCTAATCAATACATAGAGATTTATCAAAGTATGGTTCTGGAAGATTTTGAGAAGTTGACACGAAAAAACGCAAAAAAGAAAATTTATATCAATTTACAAGAGAAACAAGCTATCCACTCCCTATCTAACAATCCCAACATCATTATACGTGATGCTGACAAGGGAGGAGGCATCATTATTCAAAATATTTCTGATTATCTAAAAGAAGCTGATAGAATTCTAAAAGATGCCAATTATTATAGAATTCTTAAACAAGATCCCACTGAGCAATTTCTCAAAAGCTACCAGAGACTAATACAGAAAGGAATAGACCAGAAAATCCTCAATAAAGACGAAAAACTTTTTCTTAAAGTAACGAATCCAAGTATAGCACACTACTATCACCTCCCGAAAATACACAAAAATTTAGAAAATCCCCCAGGGCGCCCCATCATTGCAGGTATTGATAATCTGACTTATAATTTATCCTATTATATTGATCTTTTGTTACAAAAATATGTTATTGGTTTACCGTCCTACATTAAAGACAGCACAGATCTTATGAATAAATTGAAACATCATACTAACACAGGAGACCTTCTTTGGATCTCCTGTGATGTCGGAGCACTATATTCCAACATCGAACACCATTTAGGTCTAAAAGCCATTTCACTCTTTCTCGAGAGAGATCAGTATATGCCTAATACACAGAAAGAATTTACTTTAGAATGTATTGAATACATTCTTCATCACAACTATTTTATGTATCAAGACTCCTTTTTCCTACAGATCAAGGGAACGGCCATGGGCACCAGATTCGCCCCCAGTTTTGCCAATTTGTTTATGGGCATGTTCGAGGAGAACTACATCTATAATTCCTCAATGGGGGCGAGTCTGGTGTTCTATGGCCGTTATATAGATGATCTTATCTTTCTATGGAGAGGGGATCAAACATCAGCTACAGCTTTTGTTGCATCGCTCAATGAGAATCAAATGGGTCTCAATTTTACATCAGTTATACATGAAAAAACAATAGATTTCCTAGATCTATCTTTAAGTTGGGATAATGAGGGTATTTTTTGTTCAAAAACTTTTTTCAAAAGTGTGGATAGCAATAGCTATCTCAATTTCACTAGCAACCATCATAAAAAATGGCTAGCAAATATCCCTTATAGCCAATTCGAAAGAATTAAACGAAATTGCTCACACCTAGAAACCTTCGAACAACAGAGTAACATCATATATGAGAGATTTATTGACAAAGGATACCCAAAAAAACTCCTAGATGACTGTTTAAACAAAGCTAGATCATTAGATAGAAACATCCTTCTAGAGAAGAAATCTGGGAAAAGCAATATCATTAACACCCTACAGTCAGATCCTCTTTTCATAACCCAATACAATAATAATTATCGACAAATTCAACATATTTTGAACAAACATTGGCACATAGTATGTAGAGACCCAATTCTAAAACCATTATTATCAGAACAACCCCGAATTGTATATACCAGAGCGCCCACATTAAGAAGTAAATTGGCCCCCAGTAAAAAAGTAAAACATACAGTTTCTAATCTGAAAACAACAAAAAAAGCAAACCTTTTTCTAAAACAGGTGGGAATATATAAATGTGGCATGAAGAGATGCCAAACATGCAAATATATTACTTCAGGTAAAAAAACTTTTAAATCATTCTCAACAGGAGAAAGTTTTGAAATAACTAGATTTTTCAATTGCAACTCCAGTTATGTCATATATGTCCTAGAATGCATTTGTGGGGTACAATACGTGGGTCGCAGCTCCAGGAAAGCTAGGACACGCTGGGGGGAACATTGGCGCAATTGCAAGAACTGTAAAAAGACCACTATCAAACACAGTATACCTGAACACTGCCTCCACAAACATGGGGGCAACCCATCCATATTCAAATTTTATCCGATAGACTTCATCCCCCCCTCCACAGACTATAACAGAATGATCTCACTCAGACAACGTGAGACTTTCTGGATACACAAACTTAAAACTTTGTATCCAGCAGGCCTCAACTCCAATTTAGATCTAGCTGCCTTCAATTAATAGCACATCTGTCTCACTTGCATTTTCGGCGTCCATTACATATACTGAACATAAAAGATGTTAATATCATATATACAAATACATCGGTAGCCATAATTACTTTCATCCTCTATCACATCATTACAAATAACTGTTCTCTATAGATCATACTAAGATATAAACATGTAGAAAATCATTTTTTCTAGGCGTTATTAAACCTTGCCTATATTTAGCATTCACATAAAAACTCCCCAAAAGACAAAACACTAAGTCCCTATTTACTTCTAGGATTAAGGAACAAATATAAAAAACCAGCACCTATTGAACTAGAATAAACCTATCTTGTTGAGTTTTTTATATACTCACAGATATCGGCAAATACGTTAAGTAAATATATATATTTAAATAAGCGCAGACATCTTTTTCAGCAAACAAAAATAATCTGGGTTATTTGCAAAATTTTTTTCCGCTTTTTTTGCCTTTTCCATTTTTTCCGTTTTTTTCGCTTTTCGATTAAGACAGAAAAAATCTTTGGACATAAATTTATCCAAACAATTTTAACATGTTTTTAACAATATTTCCTATTTGATATTTTATATAGACATATGTTTTTATCTTACTAGTTAGTTATTGTTGTTACATCTTTTAGAAATTATTCCATTCAGCCACTTAGAAGAATGTCTAACAAAATCGTCTCTTTGCAACAATGTTACCAATATGCTTATTGGTCCTGCTCTATCCAATCAGGTGATATGTACACCTTTTTAAATGTACCTGTTAACAATGTATGTAATTGATCTGATGAAACGGCCAGGAGCTAACGGCCGAGAAACGCGTTATCAGCTCCAAAAATAAAACCCCTTTTTTCCAGTTACTCAGCCTGGATTGAGTTTCATTTTATTTTCTTGTGCAAAGAGACGCATACTTCAGCCTTATAACAGTTCATACTGTTTACTACTGCTTAAGAGGTTCCGATTCCAACTGGAATAAACAAACAAACACCTTACCGAGTACGGCATCCAACAAAGGAGAGTTTGGGAATTTTGTCCTGGGATCGTAAGACACCGAGAGACCAGCACCTTATCGCTTTGGTCAGCGTGCTGACTGCTGAGAATGTCAGCCTGCCTGTATGCACTTTTTTAACGAAAAGTGCCACTCCACTTGTGAGTACCTGTCTTTTGGTTTATACTAAATCTTCCCACCTGTCTAGAGATATCTGCACTATGAGGCGCTCTCTTTTTCTCTTCACCATTTTGATATCAATTCAAGAATACATTAAATGACTCAAAGAGACAGTCAACAATATAAATTATTTCTTGAAAACATATATGATCCATTTATTTCTAAATACAGTTTTATTTATTAAATAGCATTTATTATAAAATACTTTTTAACTCTGGGATTAGCTTGTATCTAAGCCATTGCAGACTGACCCCCTTCATTATTTCTTTTGTACAGGCTTGCATTTAGCCAATCAGTGCCCTCTCCCTTGTGAATCCATGGGCATGGTCACAATGTTATATGAATGGCACACGTTAACTTATGCCCTCTAGCTGTTGAAAAGTGCAAAATGCATTAAAATAATATTTCCATTGCAAGGATATTGATAATAGCATATGATCAGAATTTGTTTTAGCTTTCAACAAAGAATAACAAGAGATCAAACACAATTTGATGTTACAAGTGAACTTAACATTATGTCACAATTGCATTTCCTATGTAATTAATGAAGGTTTGATTCAGAATAAACTGTCCCTTTAACATAAGAAGCACATTTCAAATTATAATAAAAAAAGACGTGAGACTACCTAGGATTATGATAAAATCAGGATAGCAACATAAATATAAAATATTTTTAATCTAATTCCATTTGAAGTAAAATATAGAAATCAAACTAAGGATTTGAATAAAAATATTTCATTATTTGATTCACTGTCAATTTAACACATAGGGTCATTGATTCAACCTTCTAGTTTGATAGTGCCTTGATAAATGGATCAAACATAGATTTAAAACATTGACCTCTATTTATAAAGCTGTCAACCGCAAATACGCTGGAATTCCGCAGCGTATTTGAGGCGAGCCAGATTTGCCTTAGTTATCAAACCCTACAGACCGGCAACAGTAGAATTTAGTGTCATAACATACGATCCGCCGGACTCAATCCCACACAGATCGATGCTTACGTCACTACAGATGTTCCGAATGCAAGTTTGGCACAATCTGACTACTTTTGGAAGTTATCAAATTCTTACCAGGTACGCTCGCCACTTTTCCGGCCCAGCGTACTAGGTTTTCAATCCGCCGCCCTGGAGGCGGCGGATGCCATAGGAATCAATGGGAGTCGGAAAACAGCGAGAGCTTAAGTTCGCTGCTGCCCGATATCCCATTGATTCATATGGAAAATGTCTACACCTAACACCCTAACATGTACCCCGAGTCTAAACACCCCTAATTTGCCCCCCTACACCACCGCAACTAAATAAAGTGTTTAACCCCTAAACCGCCGCTCCTGTAGCCCGCCGTCACCTACATTATACTTATTAACCCCTAATCTGCCCCCCCCTATACTGCCGCAACTGTATTAACTCCTAAACCGCCACTCCCAGAGCCCACCGCAACTCTAATAAAGTGTTTAACCCCTAATCTGCCGCCCCCTACACCGCTGCCACCTACATTATATTTATTAGCCCCTAATCTGCGCCCCCAACACCGCCGCCAAAATCTACATTTATTAACCCCTAATCTGCCGCCCCCAACGTCGATGACACTATATTAAATCTATTAACCCCTAACCCCTAAGTCTAACCCTAACACCCACTAACGTAAATATAATTTAAATAAATCTAAATAAAATTACTATCATTAAATAAATTATTCCTATTTAAAACTAAATACTTACCTATAAAATAAACCCTAAGCTAGCTACAATATAACTAATAGTTACATTGTAGCTATCTTAGGGTTTATTTTACAGACAACTTTGTATTTATTTTAACTAGGTACAATAGTTATTAAATAGTTATTAACTATTTAATAACTACCTATCTAAAATAAAGACAAATTTACCTGTAAAGTAAAACCTAACCTAAGTTACAATTACACCTAACACAACACTATAATTAAATAAATTCCCAAAACTAAATACAATTAAATACAATTAAAAACAATTATCTAAAGTACAAAACCCCCCCACTAAATTACAGAAAATAATAAAATAATTAAAAAAAAATTAAACTAATTACACCTAATCTAATCCCCCTAATAAAATAAAAAAGCCCCCCAAAATAATAAAAAGCCCTACCCTATACTAAATTACGAATAGCCCTTAAAAGGGCCTTTTGCGGGGCATTGCCCCAAAGTAATCAGCTCTATTACCTGTAAAAAAAAGTACAATACCCTCCCAACATTAAAACCCACCACCCACACACCCAACCCTACTCTAAAACCCAATCACCCTACCTTGAGACGTCTTCACCCAGCCGGGCCGAAGTCCTCCATGAAGCCGGGCAAAGTGGTCCTCCAGACGGGCAGAAGTCTTCATCGAAGCCGGCCAGAAGAGGTCCTCCAGATGGGCAGAAGCCTTCATCCAGACGGCATCTTCTATCTTCATCCAGCCGGCGCAGAGCGGCTTCATCTTCAAGACATCCGTGGCAGAGCATCCTCTTCATCCGGAGTCTTTTTGAACAATGACAGGCCCTTTAAGTGACATCATCCAAGATGGCATCCCTGGAAATCCGATTGGCTGATAAAATTCTATCAGCCAATCGGAATTAAGGTAGGAAAAATCCTATTGGCTGATGCAATCAGCCAATAGGATTGAGCTCGCATTCTATTGGCTGTTCCAATCAGCCAATAGAATGCAAGCTCAATCCTATTGGCTGATTGGATCAGCCAATAGGATTGAACTTCAATCCTATTGGCTAATTGCATCAGCCAATAGGATTTTTCCTACCTTAATTCCGATTGGCTGATAGAATTCTATCAGCCAATCGGAATTCAAGGGACGCCATCTTGGATGACATCACTTAAAGGACCCCTCATTGTTCAAGAAGACTCCGGATGAAGAGGATGCTCCGCGTCGGATGTCTTGAAGATGGAGCCGCTCCGCGCCGGATGGATGAAGATAGAAGGTGCCGCCTGGATGAAGACTTCTGCCCATCTGGAGGACCTCTTCTGGCCAGCATCGATGAAGACTTCTGCCCGTCGAGAGGACCACTTTGTCCGTCTTCGTGGAGGACTTTGACCCGCCTGGGTGAAGACGTCTCAAGGTAGGGTGATCTTCAAGGGGTTAGTGTTAGGTTTTTTTAAGGGGGGATTGGGTGGGTTTTAGAGTAGGGTTGGATGTGTGGGTGGTGGGTTTTAATGTTGGGGGGTTATTGTACTTTTTTTACAGGTAAAAGAGCTGATTACTTTGGGGCAATGCCCCGCAAAACGCCTTTTTAAGGGCTATTCGTAATTTAGTATAGGGTAGGGCTTTTTATTCTTTTGGGGGCTTATTTATTTTATTAGGGGGATTAGATCAGGTGTAATTAGTTTAAAAAAATTGTAATTATTTTATTATTTTCTGTAATTTAGTGTTTGTTTTGTTTGTACTTTAGATAATTGTTTTTAATTGTATTTAATTGCATTTAGTTTAGGGAATTAATTTAATTATAGTGCTGAACGGCAGTGGAGGAAATCACACACCTTTGCTGATTTCCAACATTATAAATTCACCCTTAAGTCCTACAGCTCTGCGCTCAGCCTGGCAAAACAAGTCTATTTCTCCTCTCTCATGTCATCTCACGCATCCAACCCCAGAAAGCTGTTCTCAACCTTTAACTCCCTTCTACGTCCGCCTGCCCCCCCGCCCACTACCAACCTCACTGCTCAAATTATTGCTGATCACTTCAAAAATAAAATTGACACCATTAGAAAAGAGATCTGCACCTCGCACCCCGCAAACCCAGCAATCCTACCCACCCCTTCTATTAACAAAAATCTATGCTATTTCCCTCCTCTCTGCACTCCTATCCTCGGCTCATCTCACAACCTGCCCACTTGACCCTATTCCTTCACGACTTATTCCCCCTCTCTCTGCTTCACTAACCCCTACCCTAACTCATCTCTTTAACCAATCCCTCACTGCTGGCACATTTCCTGACACATTCAAGCATGCGTCAATCATACCAATCCTAAAAAAGCCCTCGCTTGACCCCTCCACGCCTTCTAGCTATTGACCGGTCTCCTTACTTCCCTTTGCTTCAAAATTATTGGAAAGACTAGTCTATAATCGGCTAACTCAATTTCTCACAACTAACTCCTTACTTGATCCACTACAATCTGGTTTCCGCCCTAAACACTCAACAGAAACCGCTCTTGCTAAAGTAACAAATGACCTGTTATCAGCCAAAGCAAAAGGCCATTACTCATTACTAATTCTTCTTGACCTGTCCGCAGCTTTTGACACAGTTGACCATCCTCTCCTCCTAAAAATACTACATTCATTTGGCATCCGAGACACAGCCCTCTCCTGGTTTGCATCATATCTTTCAAACCGCTCGTTTTCAGTTTCCTTTAACAACATATCTTGTGATCCTATGCCTCTCTCAGTTGGAGTACCGCAAGGCTCTGTCTTAGGTCCCTTGCTTTTCTCGCTTTATACATCCTGCCTTGGAAAACTTATAGCCTCCTTTGGATTCCAGTACCACCTATATGCTGATGATACCCAAATCTATCTTTCCTCTCCTGATATCTCTCCCTCTTTACTCAACCAGATTTCTGACTGCCTCTCTGCAATTTTCTCTTGGATGTCTTCACACTACCTCCAACTCAATCTGTCCAAAACTGAGCTGCTTCTTATTCCCCCCTCTTCGAGACATCCGACACCTGACATTTCTCTGATGGTTGGAGACTCTACTCTCAACACCTCACCCCAGGTCCGCTGCCTTGGGGTCACACTAGACTCAGAACTCACATTCAACCCACATATACAAACGCTTACCAAATCCTGCCGGTCACACCTACGCAACATTTCCAGAATTCGTCCCTTCCTTACTCAAAATACTACAAAAATACTTATTCATTCCCTCATCCTGTCACGCATTGATTATTGCAATCTACTCTTAAATGGCCTTCCAAAACACTGCCTCTCCTCCCTCCAATCTATTATGAATGCTTCTGCTAGACTCATCCACCTAAGCTGACGATCTACATCAGCTGCTCCGCTCTGCCAGTCTCTACACTGGCTCCCCATACACTCCAGAATACAATTTAAAGTATTAGCCCTAACCTACAAAGCACTCAACAGTCTAACTCCCAACTATATCTCCTCTCTCATCGTGAAACACTCCCCATCCCGTCCTCTTCGATCATCCTCTGACCTACGTCTCTACACTCCTGTTATCTCTACATCCCACTCCCGCCTCCAAGACTTCGCATGTGTTGCTCCTGTCCTCTGGAACTCTCTACCCCGCTCCATCAGACTGTCTCCAACCTTGTATAGCTTCAGAAGATCCTTGAAAACCCACCTATTCAGAGAGGCTTACCATCTCTCCTCCATCCCGCATCCGAACCAAGCTAATACATGTACATGAACTGCCTGACTCACTGCTGCAAATACAACGATGTAACAAGCTACCCCAACCTTATGTCTCTGCACCCTAAACCTATAGACTGTGAGCTCTCCGGAGCAGGGCCCTCTTCCTCCTGTGCTAGATTTGTTTAGTCTTGTTATGTTTTGAATTGTATCACAAATCTTTGTCATTGTATACCCCTATCATTGTACCCAGCGCTACGGAATTTGGCGGCGCTATACAAATAAATGATAATAATAATAATAATAATAATAATAATAATAATTGTAACTTAGGTTAGGTTTTATTTTACAGTTATATTTGTATTTATTTTAACTAGGAATTTATTAAATAGTTAATAACTAAATAGTAACTATTCTACTTAGTTAAAATAAATAAAATAAAGGTTGCCTGTAAAATAAAAATAAATTCTAAAATAGCTACAATGTAACTATTAGTTATATTGTAGCTATCTTACGGCTAGATTACGAGTTTTTGTCGGTAAAGCTGTGCGTGACTAAGGCACAGTTTTCCCTCACGGTTCATCTACAGTAACTCTGGTATTACAGGTTTTTTTAAACCCAGCGTTAGCCGCAAAAAGGTGAGCGCAGAGCAGAATTTAGCTCCACATCTCACCTCAATACCAGCACTGCTTAAGTCAGCGATGAGCTGGCTAAACGTGCTCGTGCAAAATTTCCCCATAGGAATCAATGGGGCAGAGCACCTGCAAAAAAGCAGTGTTCAGCTCCTAACACAGCCCCATTGATTTCTATGGGGAAATAAAAGTTATGTTTACATCTAACACCCTAGTATAAACACCCTAATCTTACACTTATTAACCCCTAATCTGCTGCCCCCGACATTGCCGGGGGCAGCATCACCTACATTATATTATTAACCCCTAATCTGCCGCTCTGTAAACTGCCGCCACCTACATTATACTTATGAACCCCTAATCTGCTGCTCCCAACATCGCTGACACCTAATTTTTATTTATTAACCCCTAATCTGCCGTCGCCGCCACTATAATAAAGTTATTAACCCCTAAATCTAAGTATAACCCTAACACCCCCTAATTTAAATATCATTTTAATAAATCTAAATAAAATTACTATCATTAACTAAATTATTCCTATTTAAAACTAAATACTTTCCTATAAAATAATCCCTAAGATAGCTACAATATAACTAATAGTTACATTATAGCTAGCTTAGGATTTATTTTTATTTTATAGGCAAGTTTGCATTTATTTTAACTAGGTAAAATAGTTATTAAATAGTTATTAACTATTTAATAACTTCCTAGTTAAAATAAGTAAAAATGTACCTGCAAAATAAACCCTAACCTAAGTTACAATTACACCTAACACTACACTATAATTAAATTAATTACCTAAACTAACTACAATTAATTACAATTAAATTAAATAAACTAAAGTACGGAGAAAAAAACACACTAAATTACAGAAAATAATAAAATAATTAAAAAAAATTTAAACTAATTACACCTAATCTAATCCCCCTAATAAAATACAAAAGCCCCCAAAATAAAAAGCCCTACCCTATACTAAATTACAAATAGCCCTTAAAAGGGCCTAACACTAACCCTTTGAAGATCACCCTACCTTGAGACGTCTTCACCCAACCGGGCAGAAGTGGTCCTCCAGACGGCCAGAAGTCTTCATCCAATCTGGGCAAAAGAGGACCTCCAGACGGCCAGAAGTCTTCATCCAGGCGGCATCTTCCATCTTCATCCATCCGGAGCGGAGCGGGTCCATCTTCAAGCCATCCAACGCGGAGCATCCTCTTCCATCCGACGACTAACACTAAATGACAGTACCTTTAAGTGACATAATCAATGATGGCGTCCCTTCAATTCCTATTGGCTGATAGAATTCTATCAGCCAATCAGAATTTAGGTAGAAAAAATCCTATTGGCTGATCCAATCAGCCAATAGGATTGAAGTTGGAACAGCCAATAGAATGCGAGCTGAATCCTATTGGCTGATTGGATCAGCCAATAGGATTTTTTCTACCTAAATTCCGATTGGCTAACTAGTGTTAGTCATCGGATGGAAGAAGTTGCTCCGCATCCGATGGCTTGAAGATGGACCCGCTCTGCTCAAGATGGATGAAGATAGAAGATGCCGCCTGGATGAAGGCCGTCTGGAGGTCCTCTTCTGCCCGGATCGGATGAAGACTTCTGGCCGTCTGGAGGACCACTTCTGCCCGGTTGGGTGAAGACGTCTCAAGGTAGGGTGATCTTCAAGGGGTTAGTGTTAGGTTTTATTAAGGGGGGGATTGGGTGGGTTTTAGAGTAAGGTTGGGTGTGTGGGTGGTGGGTTGTAATGTTGGAGGGGGTATTGTCTTTTTTTTTTTACAGGTAAAAGAGCTGTTTACTTTGGGGCAATGCCCCGCAAAAGGCCCTTTTAAGGGCTATTTGTAATTTAGTATAGGGTAGGGCTTTTTTATTTTGGGGGCTTTTTTATTTTATTAGGGGGATTAGATTAGGTGTAATTAGTTTTAAAAAAAATTAATTATTTTATTATTTTCTGTAATTTAGTGGGGGGGGTTTCGTACTTTAGTTTATTTAATTTCATTGTAATTAATTGTAGTTAGTTTAGGTAATTAATTTAATTACAGTGTAGTGTTAGGTGTAATTGTAAATTTATTTAAATTATATTTAAGTTAGGGGATGTTAGGGTTAGGGTTAGACTTATATTTTGGGGTTAATAAATTTAATATAGTTGCGGCGATGTTGGGGGCGGCAGATTAGGGGTTAATAAATGTAGGTAGGTGTCGGAGATGTTAGGGACGGCAGATTAGGGGTTAATAAAAAATTTACTAATGTTTGCAAGGCGGGAGTACGGCGGTTTAGGGGTTAATATATTTATTGAAGTGGCAGCGATGTCTGGTCGGCACATTAGGGGTTAAAAAATGTATTTAAGTGTTTGCGATGTGGGGGGGGGCTCGGTTTAGGGGTTAATAGGTAGTTTATGGGTGTTTGTGTACTTTTTAGCACTTTAGTTAAGAGTTTTATGTTACGGCGTTAGCCCATAAAACTCTTAACTACTGACTTTTAAATGCAGTAGGAGTCTTGACAGGAGAGGGTCTACCGCTCACTTTTTCCAAGACTCATAATACCGGCGTTAGGCAAATCCTATTAAAAAGATAGGATACGCAATTGACGTAAGTGGATTTGCGGTATGCTGGAGTCGCGGAAAAAAAGTGAGCGGTACACCTGTACCTGCCAGACTCGTAATACCAGCGGGCGTTAAAAAGCAGCGTTGGGGCCTCTCAACGCTGCTTTTAAAGACTAATGCAAAACTCGTAATCTAGGCGTTAGGGTTTATTTCATAGGTAAGTATTTAGTTTTAAATAGGAATAATTTATTTAGATTTAGTTAAATTATATTTAAGTTAGGGGGTGTTAGGGTTAGTGTTAGACTTAGGTTTAGGGGTTAATACATTTAATATAGTGGTGGTGGTGTATGGGGGGGGCAGATTAGGCATTAATAATGATAATGTAGGTGGCGGGGGGTTCAGGGAGTGGCGGTTTAGGGGTTAAACACTTTTTTTAGTTGTGGCGGGGTCTGGGAGCGGCAGCATAGGGGTTACTAACTTTATGTAGGTGGCGTCAGTATAGGGGGCGGAAGATTAGGGGTTAATATGTATAATGTAGGTGGCGGTGGGCTCCGTGAGCGGCGGTTTAGGGGTTAATACATTTATTAGAGTTGCGGTGGGCTCCAGGAGCGGCAGTTTAGGGGTTAATAACTTTATTTAGGTGCAGCGGGGTCTGGGAGCAGTGGTATAGGGGGTACACAGTATAGTATAGTGTGGGTGTTTAGTGACAGGGTACCAAGAAAGCTGTAAAAAAGCCGAAGAGCAGCGAGATCGATGACTGTTAGTTAACAACAGTCCACTGCTCATCACCCAGTACTTGGTGAGCAGCTTTTTGACAGCTTTTTTGATAATTTTGGAGAACGTATTCAGGTCCGCGGCAGCGATGTTAGGCGAACTTAGGCGAGCGTATTGGTGCCATCAAATGCAAGAAAGTCGATGGCTTGATAAGTAGGGGCCATTGTATGAAATTGTAAATATCAATAATTTATAAACCTATATACCGTTTTCATAATAGATGTAATTAAATTATCACTTATGGGCAAATACAAACTAGAAAATCATCTCTGCTCATTTATACATACTTTTTACAAAACAATTTACTTCCATGCATATTTAAGAATATGTTTTACCTTGTCAAAATAAGAAAATATGTCTGATTGTTCGTGTCAAAGTTATGATTTTTACTAATGATATCCAATCTTAATTTAATATTTTACAAATATGGATGTTGGTGCTGGACCCTTAACCTTGGGTTTGTCCCAGTCTGGTATGTCTCATTATAATTCACTCTTGGCTTACAAATTTGTACATAATATTGCCTAATACATTCACATTGATCTATATGAACATGGATCCTCTAATCAAATTAATCAAATGTAAACTGTATTTAAAATGAAAAATCATGATTCTGATATAGAATTCCATTTTAAGATATTCTTCATAATCTTGCTATCTTTAGTTGAATGTAATCTTGGATTCAGCACCTGGGTAGTGCTTGACAGTTGTTGGCTACATTTAGACAAAAATCAGAAATTGTTTCACAGGTGCTAAATCTAAAAATACACATCTAATATGCTTAGATTCTTTATTCTTAAAATAGCAAGAACATGATATATTCATGATGATATGAGTAAATTATCTGTTAAATTTAAATTGCATGCTCTATGCGTTTCATTACATTAACATATGGAATAGAATATTCCTTTAGAGGGACAGTCTCAAATATTGATATTGTATTTATATAAAGATACAAAAAATCTTTATTACCCATTACACTGTTTTGCTGAAACAATACTATTGTTTTCAATATATCTTATGTCTTGCTTTCTGAACAAATAATACATCTGTGAAAGACATCACTATTTCTTTTCTTTTCACTCACTTTAATGAAGTAACAAAATTAATTTTCATATTAGTGTCTAGTCTTCACATTTCGCTATATATTATTTTGATTTTTTTACTATAAGTTTTTATTCATGCAAAATATGTATTCTTAAAGCATATGTACAAATTGTGTTACGTAATTTATATTTATATCCTTAATAGTTGAAGTTACTTTGACAATCCCTGCGGGATCCGGCACCATTCCAGCCCTGCATGAGCAGGATGATGGTAAATACATTTACATCATTAAAGGGACAGTCAAGTCCAAATAAAACTTTCATGATTTAAATAGGGCATGCAATTTTAAACAACTTCCCAATTTACTTTTATCACCAATTTTGCTTTGTTCTCTTGGTATTCTTAGTTGAAAGCTAAAACTAGGAGGTTCATATGCTAATTTCTTAGACCTTGAAGACTGCCTCTAATCTGAATACATTTTGACCACTAGAGGGCATTAGTTCACATGTTTCATATAGATAACATTGAGCTCATGCACGTAAAGTGACCTAGGACTGAGCACTGATTGGCTAAACTGCATGTCTGTCAAAAGAACTGAAATAAGGGGCAGTCAGCAGAAGCTTAGATATAAGATAATTACAGAGGTAAAAAGTATATTAATATAACTGTGTTGGTTGTGCAAAACTGGGGAATGGGTAATAAAGGTATTATCTTTCTTTTTAAACAACAAAAATTCTGGTGTTGACTGTCCCTTTAAATATATATTACACAAAGATTTTATGATCATGATTATAATAGAGCATTCAATTTGAATAAACCCTATAATGTACTCCTCTAATTATATATATTTATTTGAGTAGTTTAATACTAAAATCTCAAAGCTTCTTAGTCTATACTTTTGTGCTTCAGAAAATGGATAGCACATGTTGATTTTTGTATAAATTTAGACAACAATCATCAAGCGATACACACATGATAAGCATTAAATGTTCTGTGTACTATGCTTTTGTTCCTAATTTACAAAATACAGATAAGTACATTTAAATATTAAACCTAGAAAATTATATATTTACTTAAATTTGCATCTAAATAATGAAAATCATGAATTAATCATGAATTAATTAATAATTCAGTGTCTCTTTAACATTGATGTGTGTACTTGATCATCAGTAATACATGTTTGAAATATTAGATTTTAACGTGTACACAATATATTATGTTTTACAGATATGGATGTTATATGTGTGATGGAGGTGTAATGCTCATGGGATATTCCTCTATCAAAACAAAATTGGCCAGTAGTCTTCTTAAACCGGTGTCAAGGGGAATGATAGGAAATATCCCAGAGATAGTGAGTTTGTAAAATGAGGTAAGCAGTATATACTTGGGCCCAGAAGATAGTGAATGAGGAACTTACATAGGTGCAGGATTCGCGCCACAGGAAATCTGTACTGTGTTCAGAGAACAGGGCGCGCAGCGATGACGTCATCGCCTGAAGCAACTGCCACGTTAATAACAGCGACCAATGTAACAGCGACGGCGAACCCAGGAGTGGCGTGACAGGAAGAGAATGTGGTTCCCTTGGTGTCTGAAGGTACTTCAAATATATATATATATATATATATATATATATATATATATATACAGGGAGTGCAGAATTATTAGGCAAATGAGTATTTTGACTACATCATCCTCTTTATGCATGTTGTCTTACTCCAAGCTGTATAGGCTCGAAAGCCTACTATCAATTAAGCATATTAGGTGATGTGCATCTCTGTAATGAGAAGGGGTGTGGTCTAATGACATCAACACCCTATATCAGGTGTGCATAATTATTAGGCAACTTCCTTTCCTTTGGCAAAATGGGTCAAAAGAAGGACTTGACAGGCACAGAAAAGTAAAAAATAGTGAGATATCTTGCTTCTGAAGCGTGATCATCGAACAATCAAGCGTTTCATTCAAAATAGTCAACAGGCTCGCAAGAAGCGTGTGGAAAACCCAAGGCGCAAAATAACTGCCCATGAACTGAGAAAAGTCAAGCGTGCAGCTGCCAAGATGCCACTTGCCACCAGTTTGGCCATATTTCAGAGCTGCAACATCACTGGAGTGCCCAAAAGCACAAGGTGTGCAATACTCAGAGACATGGCCAAGGTAAGAAAGGCTGAAAGACGACCACCACTGAACAAGACAAGACTGGGCCAAGAAATATCTCAAGACTGATTTTTCTAAGGTTTTATGAACTGATGAAATGAGAGTGAGTCTTGATGGGCCAGATGGATGGGACCGTGGCTGGATTGGTAAAGGGCAGAGAGCTCCAGTCCGACTCAGACGCCAGCAAGGTGGAGGTGGAGTACTGGTTTGGGCTGGTATCATCAAAGATGAGCTTGTGGGGCCTTTTCAGGTTGAGGATGGAGTCAAGCTCAACTCCCAGTCCTACTGCCAGTTTCTGGAAGACACCTTCTTCAAGCAGTGGTACAGGAAGAAGTCTGCATCCTTCAAGAAAAACATGATTTTCATGCAGGACAATGCTCCATCACACGCGTCCAAGTACTCCACAGCGTGGCTGGCAAGAAAGGGTATAAAAGAAGAAAATCTAATGACATGGCCTCCTTGTTCACCTGATCTGAACCCCATTGAGAACCTGTGGTCCATCATCAAATGTGAGATTTACAAGGAGGGAAAACAGTGCACCTCTCTGAACAGTGTCTGGGAGGCTGTGGTTGCTGCTACACCCAATGTTGATGGTGAACAGATCAAAACACTGACAGAATCCATGGATGGCAGGCTTTTGAGTGTCCTTGCAAAGAAAGGTGGCTATATTGGCCACTGATTTGTTTTTGTTTTGTTTTTGAATGTCAGAAATGTATATTTGTGAATGTTGAGATGTTATATTGGTTTCACTGGTAAAAATAAATAATTGAAATGGGTATATATTTGTTTTTTGTTAAGTTGCCTAATAATTATGCACAGTAATAATCACCTGCACACACAGATATCCCCCTAAAATAGCTATAACTAAAAACAAACTAAAAACTACTTCCAAAACTATTCAGCTTTGATAATAATGAGTTTTTTGGGTTCATTGAGAACATGGTTGTTGCTCATTAATAAAATGAATCCTCAAAAATACAACTTGCCTAATAATTCTGCACTCCCTGTATATATATAAACACAAGAGATATAGAGATGGCGCTATGCAAAATAGAGAATATAAATCACTAAAATAGCTTAACTATGCTAATATCAATGTACATGCGTATTATAGAGCTCAAAAGGCCCCAGAGTACAATATCAAATATCCAAAAGACTCTCATAAACAACATTCACAAGATGTAATAATAATGATATTGATGAAAATCATGTGCTACTAGTCCCCAATATAGCAAATGAAAAAGTTAAATTGTAGTAAACAGTTCTGCTTTCTTCTTTAAATTGGTGTGTGTCCCCTTTTGGGTTTGCACTTACGTTAAATTCCCCCAATCATATGAGGTAAGGATGATTTGGTAACACTGGTAAGGATAAAGCCCTCTGGAGTGTGTATCCACCGGTAGATAGAACTTTCTTTGCTGTAAATATCACTTGCCTCTCTTGGTATTCTGGTAGATGGAAACTTTCAATCTCAATCACCATGCCATAAAAGAGAACCAAGATAGATATATAGTGTAATACCATTTAATAATAACACATATATATATATATATATACACAAGTAGACAAATTCAAACTCAAATGTAAAAACCTCAACAAATGAGGTATGACAAAAGCACATAAACGTTTTCCAATAAAATCAGGCACAGCCACAGGAAAAAGTTTTACAGATCCCAGCAAAATTTCATATTCAAAGTCCCAGAGTACACTGAGGGTAATTCTCCTTAACACAATACCTTACACGTTTCAAAGGGCTTAGTATATCTAGTTCCCTTCTTCATCAGAGGTAAAATGTGATGTAAGCTCATACCTTATATATGATACTCTGTGTAACGTTACAGATCATCCTAATTTAGTAATTCTCTTTACTTCCTGTATTTAGAGCCGCATATCCCATATCCGGAATAGTGACACGCATAACGTCACTTCCGGGTTCTTTGTTATAGGCTATGTTTGGTATACAACCCTCTTTACTTCCTGTATTTTGAACCGCATATCCCATATCCAGAATAGTGACACGCATAACGTTACTTCCGGTTTCTTTGTTATAGGCTATGTTTGGTATACAACCCTCTTAGACTTTAATCGGAATTCGTTGGAACACATATGCCCTCATGACGTCACTTCCGGATTCAGTTTAGAATAACGGCCGCTTTCTATTTAACAATATGTATATATAGGCCGTATTAAATGATTACTCATCATGTGTACCATATATATATATATATATATATATATATATATAACAAAATGTATATAACGTATATTTTGTAGAAACTATATATTTGGATAAAAATAAAGTCTACAACTGGTCCTGTTAAAAATTATTATTATATTAAGTTTCAAATCCAATACTGCCCCCCTTTCAGATGGAAATTGAGAATCAAAATAACCAAATTGTGACCATGAGAAAGGAGTTGGCTGACAGTTTACCAATAGAAGAATTGGACAAACTTACCTCTGCCTTGGAGACACAGTTGGCCGAATTGAGAGGGGTCATCCAGGAACATAAAAAACCAAAGTTCGCCCATGATGAGGAGGACTATGTGTCCGGAACTGTCTATCGTAGGACTGGGGACTCTGGCAGACGTATCGGTGGCACTTCCAGTTACAGGCGCAGACGTGCATGTAGGATGAGCGGATGCTCCAGCACTCAGGGCTCTTCATCTGGCTCAGCATCGGGGGAATCTGATATGGAAACACAAGCTGTCTCAGGGACGGCAGGTGGCCCCACTGGTGGAAGAGGAATGGAGTCCAAGAAGAAACCGTCACCTTTGGAGGAGAAACGGGTGGTAACCCGCAGTGTCAGCAAACCTTGATGAACCTCAGCCAGGTACTACTTTCTGATGATGAACTGTCGGTACTCAACAAGGGGCTATCTTTTTGCCCACAGCAGGACTTTGATGTTTTTGAAATGCATAAGGATTTGTATCGTTTCTTTAGATCAGTTAAATTAAAAAGTTACTTTGCCAGCATTGCTGAATGTGGTGTCAGAGGTCAAACTTCTACTGTTTGTATGCAAGAACAGGGGTTAAATTTGAAGGCATTAGGATTGAGGAAAAAGAGTACATTTACACCAGTACAGGTCAATGCAGGTGTTCAAACCTTTATCAGATTGGTAGAGAGGGATGTGTTGGAACTATGTAAACATCATCAGGTTCACAAACATAACAATGATAACGAGGTATTTTATCTGTTAATGAGAGAAAGGCTCTTGATAATCTTAGGAAAAATAAACAATTGATCATTAAAGGGGCCGATAAGGGTGGTGCTACGGTGCTCCTAGACAAGCAGTACTATGTAAATGAAATCTATACCCAGTTATCTGACAATGAGGTGTATCAAAAATTGGATTATAATCCTTTTTTTATAATCAAAAAGGAAGTTATGTTCTGTGTTCAGACAGCTGTTAAGTGGGGCATTATTGATAATGATACTGCACAGTTCCTTTTAAATACAGAGGACATTACCCCTGTTCTTTATACCCTCCCTAAGGTCCATAAGAGCTCTACTGCCCCCCCTGGCCGCCCTATTGTGGCAGGGATGGGGTCTTTATTATCCAAAGTATCAATTTTTTTGGACAAAGCATTGAGACCTTATGTAAATTCAAGCTCTTATATTAAGGATACTGGGGAGTTTTTGACAAAATTGCAAAAACTACCATCTGAGAATACTAATGGGATCCTCTTTAGTTTAGATGTTACTTCATTGTATACATCCATCACACATGAGGCAGGCATAGGTGCTGTAAACAAAATAATGAGTCAGGATGAGCGATATAATACCCTACATATGGAATTTATTGTACAATTGTTGAATATCATCTTGAGATGTAATTATTTTCTTTTTAAAGATCATTACTACATGCAGCTCCAAGGCACGGCCATGGGTTCCAATGTCACCCCTACATACGCCAATATATATATGAATATGTATGAGGAATATTTCGTCTATAGCAATCCACTATTTTTACAGTATGGCGCCACCTGTTGGCGATATATAGACGACATCTTTGGCGTATGGTTGGGCGACATTGGAACCCTAGAGGTATTTGTTAATGAATTGAACTCTGCTACATGCCATATTAAATTTAAGCTGAATTGTAGTGAGGAGAGTGTTGTTTTCCTTGACACTAGAGTACATAAAAGTATCCAGGATCTGGTAGTTGATCTACACAATAAAGTAACGGACTGCAACACTCTCCTTCACTATAACAGTATGTATCCCCCTTCTCTGATTAGGTCTCTCCCGAGGAGTAAACTCTTAAGAGTGAAAATAATTGTCTCTGAGACAGGTCCTGTAGAACAGAGATTGGAAGAGATGGGCGACCGTTTTAGGATTAGGGGTTATCCATTAGCCTTAATACAAAAAGAGATTGAAAACATTAAATTGATCCCTGGACAAGATTTATTGCAACAGAAAGAGGTTAAAAACAAAACTAGGCCTAATAGATTAATTTTTGTTAGTCAGTACTCCAAATTCAGTAACAGAATAAATAAAATCATTTCTAATCATTGGCACATTCTAAAGATATACAACCCTGATGTGCCAGAATTTAAGGAACCACCTATGCCTGCTTTTAAGAGGGAGAAAAATTTGAAAGATCTATTGGTACATGCAGATATTGGTCCATCTAAGACACTTGTACAGAGACACATTGGTAGTAAGAACTTAGGTTGTTTTCCCTGTTTAAGTTGCTCGAATTGCAACAATATGACTAAGGGTTCTTTTTTCAGCCATTCTGGTACAGGTAAAAAATTTCAAATTAGGGGGCACTTCACTTGGAATACCGATTTTGCTGTGTATTACATCAAATGCCCATGTGGTCTGGGGTACGTTGGAGAGACCACCCGTACGGTCTGTGAAAGGATAACCCAACACAAGAGCAGTATAAGAACAAAGAAATTAGATGCCCCAGTGGCCAATCATTTTTTATCTGCAGGCCATAATGTCACCCAACTAAGGTTCCAAATATTAGAACAGGTAGGACATCTTAGACGAGGTGGGGATAGGACCAAGAGGCTAAAAATGAGAGAAGTCTATTGGATCAATAGATTGGATACTATGTACCCAAAAGGTATGAATAGGGAGCTTTGTTGGTCTCTATGCTTATAAGGTGCAAATGGGTTCTGTATAATTATACTATAATGGTATGGAAGTTTTTTTAATAAAAAATTTATTTTGTTTTTCTGATTTATTGGGAGCAATATGTGTTTAACTTGACATTTTATGATCTGTTGTAGTAATTTTGTAATATGACCACTAGAGGGCACTTACGTTCAGTGTGCTACAGGTATGAGGTGGAGTGGGTGTGGTTTATAGGTGTATTTAAGCTGCATGATCTCCAGGTGTAACTATGCATGATTAAGGACTAAGTCTGAAACGTTGCTGCTGTTTACTGTGCTTCAGAACATGGATAGCACATGTTGATTTTTGTATAAATTTAGACAACAATCATCAAGCGATACACACATGATAAGCATTAAATGTTCCGTGTACTATGCTTTTGTTCCTAATTTACAAAATACAGATAAGTACATTTAAATATTAAACCTAGAAAATTATATATTTACTTAAATTTGCATCTAAATAATGAAAATCATTAATTTTGTTCAGTGTCTCTTTAACATTGATGTGTGTACTTGATCATCAGTAATACATGTTTGAAATATTAGATTTTAACGTGTACACAACATATTATGTTTTACAAATATGGATGTTATATGTGTGATGGAGGTGTAATGCTCATGGGAAATTCCTCTATCAAAACAAAATTGGCCAGTAGTCTTCTTAAACCGGTGTCAAGGGGAATGATAGGAAATATCCCAGAGATAGTTAGTTTGTAAAATGAGGTAAGCAGTATATACTTGGGCCCAAAAGATAGTGAATGAGGAACTTACAAAGGTTCAGGATTTGCGCCACAGGAGATCTGGACTGTCTTCAGAGGACAGGGTGCGCGGCGATGACGTCATCTTCTGAAGCAACTGCCACGTCAATGGCAACGGCCAATGTAACAGCGACGGCGAACCCAGGAGTGGCGTGACAGGAAGAGAATGTGGTTCCCTTGGTGTCTGAAGGTACTTCAAATATATATATATATATATATATATATATATATATATAAAACAACATGTATATAACGTACATTTTGTAGAAACTATATATTTGGATACAAATAAAGTCTACACCTGGTCCTGTTAAAAATTATTATTATATTAAGTTTCAAATACAATACTGCCCCCTTTCTATATCGTGCAGCAGGAACATAGAAAGTTAGAATTTGTTTATTAGTTAGGTATCAATTGACATGAATGACATCATGATGTCACATGCATATTACATCCAATCCCACAATAATCATTGTATAATTGTACAGACTGTCATTGTTATTCATCTGAGTGCCTAGATGCAGACCAGCTTGTTATGTCATTGGTGTTCTGAGTTTCTCAGCCATTTCTAAATATACATAAAACATAATCATGTTAAAATTCCTTGATAATATTTCATGATGCATAATCTGTAAAGGGTGCACGAGTATGTTTGCATATTCATCTAAGCTTTGCTTTTAACATGATTTATGTGTAAACTGTCCATTTCACTAAGACAAACATTAATATTTCTCTAACCTAAAATGTTCAAGTCTGAATGTGTTTTATAATATTGGGATGACATACATTTAATCCTAATGTAAAAGATATATTCTTAAAACATACTATGGGGGCGGAGCTAACCGCTGTATGAAGAGGTTGTGGATTAGAGCAGCTCTCAAGATTATAGAGATAAAGCCAGATCTTAAATATTGTTTAGTGACCTAAAACTGCTGTTTTTCGAAGGATTCAGCCAGAGAGAGGTATACAGAGAGTAAAATTACTCACTCCTATCCTAGCTGACAAGTTTTCCACAAACTCTGAACCCCGATGTTTTAGTTGCCGCTGTGAGTATCGGGCCGGCATATTGATAGAGATACCACCTAACGCTTCCTGCTCTGTTACCTCCGGAGGGTCGGGGCTCCGCTCCGGAGGATATTTGAATGTACCGAACCTACTGAGTTAAGTGGATATCAAGACAATAAGTACCGGTTGGTTCCTGAGACGGTATTAACAGAGCCGTTGCCGAGATCTATGCACAGAGCTCAGAGGGATTGTGACCCGCTTAGAACCTAAAGGTAATGCACTACGCTTGATCGGACTCAGGTGGGTCAGAACGGAGGACCTAGAGTACCCGATGACCACGCTCCAGGGGTAAAGTAAAAACACATAAAAATTTATAGAGCTATTAAAACCAGTGTATATCACATTGAGAACTGTCAATCAAGTTGGGCCACGCACCTCGTAGTTAACGGGTATCAGACAGGAACACCCCAGATATTGACAATAACTGCCATAGTTCAGTGAGATAACACGGACTCAACTTTGTGTTAAGCTGATCTATCTCATCTAACACAGGATAGTGTGGGATCAATAAACTATTACGCTCTGGATTTGGCGCTAAAAAACGCCATCTTAAATGACATGTTGCGCAGTTCTTTTTCATCACACACCGGAGGGAAGAGATAAAGTAGCAGCTGTTGGAGGCTCTTTAATTACCCTCAATCCCTCATAACTGCCCATTTTATCCTGCAGTAACCGTGTTTATACATATCTATAGTAATTTCCATGAACCTTTGGAGATCATAGTTTATATAATTTCACTGCTCAACACGCAGTTACATTTCTCCCTGGAATAGAGGGCACAGAATAGAAGTGTGTTGCCTTTAAGAAAGTACTGTGTGAACATAATCTTTACATTATTAGAGCTGCTGTACTATTTCAACATACTTTCTACATATCATATGGTCATTTCATAGTGGATATATGTTTATGCAGCTCATGTAGTTTGTATAAAGAGGGATCGTGCTACAGTATTTTCTCTCTACTTGAAATGAAACTCCCAGGCCTAGATTTAGAGTTCGGCGGTAGCCGTCAAAACCAGCGTTAGAGGCTCCTAACGCTGGTTTTGGCCGCCCGCTGGTATTTGGAGTCAGTGATTAAAGGGTCTAACGCTCACTTTTCAGCCGCGACTTTTCCATACCGCAGATCCCCCTACGCCATTTGCGTAGCCTATCTTTTCAATGGGATCTTCCTAACGCCGGTATTTAGAGTCGTTTCTGCAGTGAGCGTTAGAGCTCTAACGACAATATTCCAGCCGCCTGAAAATAGCAGGAGTTAAGAGCTTTCTGGCTAACGCCGGTTCATAAAGCTCTTAACTACTGTACCCTAAAGTACACTAACACCCATAAACTACCTATGTACCCCTAAACCGAGGTCCCCCCACATCGCCGCCACTCGATTAAAATTTTTAACCCCTAATCTGCCGACCGCCACCTACGTTATACTTATGTACCCCTAATCTGCTGCCCCTAACACCGCCGACCCCTGTATTATATCTATTAACCCCTAACTTGCCCCCCACAACGTCGCCGCAAGCTACTTAAAATAATTAACCCCTAATCTTCCGACCGCAAATCGCCGCCACCTACGTTATCCCTATGTACCCCTAATCTGCTACCCCTAACATCGCCGACCCCTATGTTATATTTATTAACCCCTAATCTGCCCCCCTCAACGTCGCCGACACCTACCTACACTTATTAACCCCTAATCTGCCGAGCGGACCTGAGCGCTACTATAATAAAGTTATTAACCCCTAATCCGCCTCACTAACCCTATCATAAATAGTATTAACCCCTAATCTGCCCTCCCTAACATCGCCGACACCTACCTTCAATTATTAACCCCTAATCTGCCGACCGGAGCTCACCGCTATTCTAATAAATGTATTAACCCCTAAAGCTAAGTCTAACCCTAACACTAACACCCCCCTAAGTTAAATATAATTTTTATCTAACGAAATAAATTAACTCTTATTAAATAAATAATTCCTATTTAAAGCTAAATACTTACCTGTAAAATACATCCTAATATAGCTACAATATAAATTATAATTATATTATAGCTATTTTAGGATTAATATTTATTTTACAGGCAACTTTGTAATTATTTTAACCAGGTACAATAGCTATTAAATAGTTAAGAACTATTTAATAGTTACCTAGTTAAAATAATAACAAATTTACCTGTAAAATAAATCCTAACCTAAGATATAATTAAACCTAACACTACCCTATCAATAAAATAATTAAATAAACTACCTACAATTACCTACAATTAACCTAACACTACACTATCAATAAATTAATTAAACACAATTGCTACAAATAAATACAATTAAATAAACTATCTAAAGTACAAAAAATAAAAAAGAACTAAGTTACAGAAAATAATAAAATATTTACAAACATAAGAAAAATATTACAACAATTTTAAACTAATTACACCTACTCTAAGCCCCCTAATAAAATAACAAAGCCCCCCAAAATAAAAAATTCCCTACCCTATTCTAAAATACAAATATTACAAGCTCTTTTACCTTACCAGCCCTGAACAGGGCCCTTTGCGGGGCATGCCCCAAGAATTTCAGCTCTTTTGCCTGTAAAAAAAAACATACAATACCCCCCCCCAACATTACAACCCACCACCCACATACCCCTAATCTAACCCAAACCCCCCTTAAATAAACCTAACACTAATCCCCTGAAGATCTTCCTACCTTGTCTTCACCATACCAGGTTCACCGATCCGTCCTGGCTCCAAGATCTTCATCCAACCCAAGCGGGGGTTGGCGATCCATAATCCGGTGCTCCAAAGTCTTCCTCCTATCCGGCAAGAAGAGGACATCCGGACCGGCAAACATCTTCTCCAAGCGGCATCTTCTATCTTCTTCCATCCGATGACGACCGGCTCCATCTTGAAGACCTCCAGCGCGGATCCATCCTCTTCTTCCGACGACTAGACGACGAATGACGGTTCCTTTAAGGGACGTCATCCAAGATGGCGTCCCTCGAATTCCGATTGGCTGATAGGATTCTATCAGCCAATCGGAATTAAGGTAGGAATTTTCTGATTGGCTGATGGAATCAGCCAATCAGAATATAGTTCAATCCGATTGGCTGATCCAATCAGCCAATCAGATTGAGCTCGCATTCTATTGGCTGATCGGAACAGCCAATAGAATGCGAGCTCAATCTGATTGGCTGATTGGATCAGCCAATCGGATTGAACTATATTCTGATTGGCTGATTCCATCAGCCAATCAGAAAATTCCTACCTTAATTCCGATTGGCTGATAGAATCCTATCAGCCAATCGGAATTCGAGGGACGCCATCTTGGATGACGTCCCTTAAAGGAACCGTCATTCGTCGTCTAGTCGTCGGAAGAAGAGGATGGATCCGCGCTGGAGGTCTTCAAGATGGAGCCGGTCGTCATCGGATGGAAGAAGATAGAAGATGCCGCTTGGAGAAGATGTTTGCCGGTCCGGATGTCCTCTTCTTGCCGGATAGGAGGAAGACTTTGGAGCACCGGATTATGGATCGCCAACCCCCGCTTGGGTTGGATGAAGATCTTGGAGCCAGGACGGATCGGTGAACCTGGTATGGTGAAGACAAGGTAGGAAGATCTTCAGGGGATTAGTGTTAGGTTTATTTAAGGGGGGTTTGGGTTAGATTAGGGGTATGTGGGTGGTGGGTTGTAATGTTGGGGGGGGGGTATTGTATGTTTTTTTTTACAGGCAAAAGAGCTGAAATTCTTGGGGCATGCCCCGCAAAGGGCCCTGTTCAGGGCTGGTAAGGTAAAAGAGCTTGTAATATTTGTATTTTAGAATAGGGTAGGGAATTTTTTATTTTGGGGGTCTTTGTTATTTTATTAGGGGGCTTAGAGTAGGTGTAATTAGTTTAAAATTGTTGTAATATTTTTCTTATGTTTGTAAATATTTTATTATTTTCTGTAACTTAGTTCTTTTTTATTTTTTGTACTTTAGATAGTTTATTTAATTGTATTTATTTGTAGCAATTGTGTTTAATTAATTTATTGATAGTGTAGTGTTAGGTTAATTGTAGGTAATTGTAGGTAGTTTATTTAATTATTTTATTGATAGGGTAGTGTTAGGTTTAATTATATCTTAGGTTAGGATTTATTTTACAGGTAAATTTGTTATTATTTTAACTAGGTAACTATTAAATAGTTCTTAACTATTTAATAGCTATTGTACCTGGTTAAAATAATTACAAAGTTGCCTGTAAAATAAATATTAATCCTAAAATAGCTATAATATAATTATAATTTATATTGTAGCTATATTAGGATGTATTTTACAGGTAAGTATTTAGCTTTAAATAGGAATTATTTATTTAATAAGAGTTAATTTATTTCGTTAGATAAAAATTATATTTAACTTAGGGGGGTGTTAGTGTTAGGGTTAGACTTAGCTTTAGGGGTTAATACATTTATTAGAATAGCGGTGAGCTCCGGTCGGCAGATTAGGGGTTAATAATTGAAGGTAGGTGTCGGCGATGTTAGGGAGGGAAGATTAGGGGTTAATACTATTTATGATAGGGTTAGTGAGGCGGATTAGGGGTTAATAACTTTATTATAGTAGCGCTCAGGTCCGCTCGGCAGATTAGGGGTTAATAAGTGTAGGCAGGTGTCGGCGACGTTGTGGGGGGCAGATTAGGGGTTAATAAATATAACATAGGGGTCGGCGATGTTAGGGCAGCAGATTAGGGGTACATAGGGATAACGTAGGTGTCGGCGGTTTACGGAGCGGCAGATTAGGGGTTAAAAGTGTAATGCAGGGGTCAGCGATAGCGGGGGCGGCAGATTAGGGGTTAATAAGTGTAAGGTTAGGGGTGTTTAGACTCGGGGTACATGTTAGAGTGTTAGGTGCAGACGTAGGAAGTGTTTCCCCATAGGAAACAATGGGGCTGCGTTAAGAGCTGAACGCTGCTTTTTTGCAGGTGTTAGGTTTTTTTTCAGCTCAAACTGCCCCATTGTTTCCTATGGGAGAATCGTGCACGAGCACGTTTTTGATGCCGGCCGCGTCCGTAAGCAACTCTGGTATCGAGAGTTGCATTTGCGGTAAATATGCTCTACGCTCCTTTTTTGGAGCCTAACGCAGCATTTGTTTGAACTCTCGATACCAGAGTTAAATTTATGGTGCGGCCAGAAAAAAACCCGCGGAGTGTTAACAGCCCTTTTACCGCCGAACTCCAAATCTAGGCCCCAGAGAGCTAAGCTATATACAAGAATTTCCAAAGCTGTATAAGTCTTGCACTGATTGAAAATCTCATAACTGTCATATGTATATTGGGATAACAATTTGACCGATTGTATTGCTCAGAGAAAAACTATATTCCATTATTGGTTTAAAGACACAGTGGTGAAACATTTGTTTTGTATGGACCTTATGATACTGGAACTGTTGTGCTAATTTTACTCTAGGCTCCAACTCTAAAGTGATCAGGCACACACCTCTTCCTTTCCTGCTGTGTGGTGTCACAGCAGGTCATACCCTACTCCCTTTTTCCGTCCTGGTCAAGTGAAGACACTATCCCTGAGGTGTTGTGCCAAACAAGAACTTTGTGCTGTAGGTATATCATTATTCCATGTGGGTCTATTTCCTGCAAAATTAGTGAGGACAAAATAGAAGATTTCCTAAAAGGATCAACTCAAAATATGCCCTCACACTAGAAGTCTAGATGGGGGAGAGGTGGAGAAACTAAGCAACTGACACATCACTAGGAGCCAGCCCAAAGTTCCAAAACAGGAGACAAGGTCTAAGTTGGAGATCAATTTATTTACATCAGCCTGTAAAAGCAACATACCTAGAGCTGCATCTTTGGCACGCTGCCATCCTTTCGGAAGTGAAACCCCCAGCTCACGTCTTAAAATGGCACACTCCAACAAGAAAAAACATCAACAAAGATTAGGTGACGGCCCCAAACGTACAGTAGCAGATCACTTCTCCAATAGATTGCTCTCAGACAGAGAGGGTTCGGACGACGAATCAAGAGACTCACTCTCTTCATACAAGGGGATGATCCCTGACTCAGACTCTATCTCAAAGGGAAAAACAGCACATTCTGACTCCAAGGTGCTGGACTCGATAAATGCGTTGTCCTCTAAAATCGACACTCACTATACCTCCCTGAGGTCTGAAATCCGGAATTCTGTGGCAGAATTACGAAGAGATTTAAACTCTCAAAATGAAAGATCTGAGGCTCTGGAGAGGAAGCAAGAGGATATGGCGGTGGATAAGGCTAATCTGCTCTCCTATGCCCAATCCTTGGCTGAAATGATTAGTGACCTTGAATCTAAGATGGCAGATATTGAAGATAGGTCTCGAAGGAATAATATTAGGATAAGAGGCATCAAGGAAGATGTGAGTCCTTCTGAATTACCTGATTATTTGTTTACCCTCTTTCAAGTCCTTCTGGGTCCGCTTAAAGACACATGTTTCAGATGAATCCTTAAACTTAGCTTCCAATATATTCATAAATATACTTTGTACAACCACGAGGATATGTATAGCCAAACACTGGAGAACAGGTTCACCAACGTGGTCAGAAGTGATTAACAGGTTAGATAATATATATGCTATGTCAGAATCTGCCTCTTGGTTGCAGGATACAACAACACATTTCCAAAAGATTTGGGTCCACTGGATCATGAACAGAGATAGAAGTGAGATAAGGGAAATTTAAGTCTTTCAAGAGTTATAACACGATAGGGGATCTCTCCTAAACTTATTACCACTAAGTCTTTTATGGGGAACTTATATACATCTTAGATACAATTTGATGGTTCTCTCTCTGCTCGACGGGAAAGGTTATACAGTTATGAGTTTATTGTTTTACAGTTTCAAAAGTTTATGTTTAATGTTTATAATTATTAAAATAAAAGGAAAACACATTAGAAAAGGGAGGGGAAGGAAGACTATAGATAATTTCGTTCCTACTTCAGGAAAATAAGCAGGACCTCATATATTTCCTATGCCTGAAGGCAACTTCAGTAGGTGGGAGCTTTTCCTAGGACTCTATGGACTTTCAGAGATTTCAGTAATGATGGAGATACATTGGGAAAGCCGGATGGATATACTAATTGCTGAAAGAAGTTGTTTCATCCTCCAACTCATTTTCATGTTGTTTGAGACAGATATATGGAATTCTAAAACTTTATCGAACAGGATAAGAGGTCCTGAGACTGTAACAATGAATATAAATATGTTTATCTGAAATAGGGGCATGATGTATTAGATATGTCTCTTGTCTTCCTTTTTGACAATAAAGATTATTTCAACTAAAGACACAGATGTTCTGATCGATAGAGCACATAGAGCTATTAAACCAAGGACAATGGCATCAGAGTTACCAAGAGACGTCATTGTGCGACTCCACTATTTCACCTTTAAAGAAAGACTGATGAGAGCTTCTTTCTCCAACAAAACGTTCACTGAAAAATATCCAGATGTACAAATATTCCCAGACCTTTCATCCTTCACACTGGCAAAAAGAAGATCATTTGCGCCTATAACCTTAGGTCTGAGGAAAGCTGGGATCAAGTATAGATGGGGTTTCCCAGTGAGACTTTTCTTTCAACATTAAAATAAGAGCTATGTTGTTTCTTCGCTTGAACAAGGTCTGAGGTTACTAACGACTCTGGGTCTGGGGCAACAGGCAGCAATTCCAGATCCTACTCCAGCTCTTCAGAGGGATTTAAGACCATCAGCGGCAGAATGGCAACCTTTGCCTAAAAGGCCAAACAAGCAACAAGATAGAACATCAACATCCTCAACAGGAGACCCAAGTCTCATGTAGAGTGTTTCTAAAGTCTGAGAAGAATCTTTCTATGTCTGAACGCTGTGTTGTGATTTCAAGTTCAGTTTGGACTTTTGCAAAAACCTAAAAAACTGTAGAAATGATGCAGTATTTTACTGCATATGGCTCATCTCTGTAACAAAATCTAGAGATAGACCAACTAAAATGGGTAATAATGTTCATAATGTTTTCTATCTCATATCTTTTTTGTCTTACAGGTTCTAGTTCTTCAAGGTTGGAATAAGTTAGTTAACAGGTTTAAATTTAAAGACTTTATGTACCAAAAGATCATTGGGACTCAAAGTGAATAATACAATTGTGGACAATACACTATTGCTCCTTATGTTTTACCATATGGAAGATGAGATTATGGTCATACTCAAGTAACGGTACAATGTTTTTGTCTAAATGTGCACCATTAATCATATCCGTTTGTTTTTCTCATTTTTCTGTGGTACTGTCTTACTACTATTCTTTCTCTAGCTCAGTTGCAGAGGATTCCTCCATACAGCCTCTCCCCCTCACGCATTTCACATTTCTTCTTCATTCCTTACGTTAGACCCAACCCAACAGGGCCACACAGATACTGAAAGGGGAAGAAAAAAAAAAAAAAAAAAAAAAAAACCATACTCTCTAAACATTCTGCTTCAACTATACTGGCTAACACAAGTTGCTACAATTTCATATATCTATAGGGATTATATTTGAAGCTGAGGCACTCTTTTCCTAAACATTTTATGTGGTCTTCGCCCCCCCTTCTCCACTTATTTCTTTCTCTTTATACTTTTACTAAGAAGTTGTTTATTGATATATTCCAAACAGTTTGAACTTATAATATAGTGTTCACCCCCCTTATAGGTGGACAAATAAGCGGTGTTTATCCGCTCCTTATAGAGTTTTGTTATAAGTTTATTCCCATATTCATTCTTATAAAGGGACAGAGGACGGAGCAATTGGTTACTAGAGCACCCGTGGACAGAGTTCCCCCTCCCCCCCCCTCCCCTTTTTTTTTCCCTCACCCTTTCCTTTCTCTTTTCCTCTTTTCTTCCCCACTTACTTACTTTCTTGTTTCCTGAGCTTATCTGTATTGGAAAATGACTGGTTTAAGGTTTCTTTCCCATAATACGCAGGGTTTAAACTCCCCGACTAAAAGAAGTCTGCTTCTCAATCAACTTAGACGAAACAAAACCAATGTAGCATTTATTCAGGAAACGCATTGGCTACAACAGAGAGGTGAGGCATTTAAATTCCGCAATTATTCACATATTTACAGGGCTTCCCACTGCACTAAATCTAGGGGGGTCGCTATCCTGATTAGGGACTCAGTAAGTTTTGAAGAAATTTATAGTGAAATAGACCAACAGGCGAGATATATCTTCCTGGTATGCAAGCTTAATAATACACTCTTTACTCTTGTAAATTTATACGCCCCAAATATTAAACAAACGCAATTCCTTAAAAAAATGTTCAAGAAGGTAACTTCCATTAGGCAAGGTGAGCTATGTGTAGGAGGGGATTTTAATCTTACGTGGGACACTGACATAGATAAATTGGTTCCTCCTACACTTAAAAAAGATAGGTCTGCACAATCCAAGGCAGATGCGTTTAGGAAGGTGATGTTCCATTTCCAGTTATATGACGCTTGGCGGGCACATAATCCATCTGTACGGGATTACACTTTTTATTCGAATCCTCATGGGTCGTTTTCCAGGATAGACACATTCTTTGTTACGGCTAAACTAGTAGATAAGATGGAGAATTCCAAGATTCTCCCGATTTCGTGGTCAGACCATAACTCGGTGTCCTTTGAGTTGGGCCCGATCATTCCTAGTGAGGGATATACGTGGAGATTAGCGGACTGGTTAATCAAGTCTCCGGCAGACATACAAAACACTAATGAGATCATAATAGAATTCTTAAAACTAAATGATGATGGCCAAACAAACTCTCAAAACCTCTGGGCTACCCTCAAAGCGTATTTGAGAGGTCATTATATTAAGTCAGCGGCAAAAGCTAAAAAGGAAAGAGGGGGTACATTAGCCGAATTAACATGTAAACTTAGAGACTGTCAGCTTCAAATCTCTAGAACTTATTCCATCGAAGTCAACAGACAAATACAAACGATTAAAAAACAGATAAGACATCTAGAACTACTGAGTGTTCAGAGAACTTTAGATACGTTCAAGCAGAGATTTTATTATTGTAACAATAAGCCCACCACATTCTTAGCTAATAAATTACGCAATCGAGCTGCTCAGAAACGTATAGTAGCTATCAATAGAGGTGATGTTAGGGTTTCCTCCCCAAAAGACATTGGACTAGCCTTTGGTGAATTTTATAGATCCCTTTATAACATTCAGTCTACCCACAGTAACCAGCTACCAATGAAAGATGCAATTAGCTCTTTTATGAAGTCTTTGGAACTCCCTACTTTATCAGAAGATCAAATAAAAGCTTTAAGAGGTCAAATTTCGATTGATGAAATAAGATCAGCTATTAAACAACTTAAGATGGGAAAAGCCCCTGGCCCAGACGGCTATTCGGGGAAGTTTTATAAGACATTCTCCCATCTTGTTACTTCTATTCTACATAGATTCTTTAATGAGATCATGCAACAGGGGACGGTAGCCCCAGAGTTCCTAGAAACAAACATAGTCACACTGTTAAAACCCGATAAAGACCCAGCAGAATGTGGAAGTTATAGACCCATATCATTGATAAATGTTGACACTAAGCTATATTCTAAAATTTTGGCTAATTGTCTAGCTAAAGTAGTGCCAAGTTTGATTCATGGGGATCAGGTGGGGTTCATCCCAGGTCGAGAAGGTCCGGATAATACTAGGAGATTGGTTCATATACTGTCGGAAGCTAAGAGAAGAAAGGTTCCCCTCCTCGCCCTGTCCCTAGACGCAGAAAAAGCGTTTGACAGGGTGAGATGGGATTACCTATGGGAGACCTTGGGGAGCTTCGGTATCCCACTACAATTTATTAGATCAGTAAGGACCTTATATTCTTGCCCTACGGCGATTGTTAGGAGGGTAGGTTTTCAATCCGAAAAATTCATAGTGTCTAATGGAACAAGACAGGGATGCCCCCTATCACCTCTGTTGTTCGCACTCGCAATAGAGCCCCTTGCCCAAGCAATAAGAAGAGACGCTAAAATAGAAGGTGTTATATTTAGAGATTCTACTCATAAAATTGCACTTTTTCGCAGACAATGTTACCCTCATGCTGACCTCTCCCAAAACTTCTTTGCCTGCTCTCATGGATATTATCCATCGATTTGGAGAGCTCAGTTTTTATAAGTTAAATTTAGCTAAAACTGAAGTACTGGCGATCGGGATCCCAGATGAGGTAGTCTCGGACATTAAAAGTAGATATACTTTCAAGTGGGCTGAGAGTAGTATAAAGCATTTAGGAGTACATCTTAGCCCTGATATGACTACTATGATAGATAGAAATTTTACTGACAGAATGCAAGAATTTAAAAAGATTTTAGAGTCATGGGAATACTCAGAAATTTTATGGACAGGTAGGATAGCCTCTATTAAAATGTAATTTCTTCCAAAAATTACATACCTCTTTTGTTGCATCCCCATTCAAATACCAAGATCAATACTCAATAGACTACAAAGCATGATCTCTGTGTACATATGGAGGGGTGGGAAGCCGAGGATTTCTAGTTGTAGTTTACAAAGAACTATTAGACAAGGGGGTCTGTCATTACCAAGTATTCTAGCGTATCACGATGCAGCTAGGTTGTCTCATATTATGGGGTGGAGTACTGCAGACTCTAATCTCAGATGGCAAGAAGTAGAGAGTGACATGCTACCTTTGAATATGAAGTTGACAGATCTAGTTTGGATCCCCGCACATTGCAGAGATAGACTAGGAATCACCCAACTAATCATACTTGATGCTCTAAGATTTTGGGATAAAAACAGACACAGAGGTCATCTAGCTCCACACCCATCCCCTATTCACCCGGTAGTGAGTGTTGCGTGGTGCTTACAGGAATTGCATATGAATATATGGCTTGAATACAGGGACGTGTTGGCAGTAGACATACATGAGGGAATAGATCACTTTACACTTAACTCCTTTATGACTAAATATCATATCCCAGGAAAATTCAGTTTTGAGGCAATTAGGCTACTTAGTTTCTTGAGAAGCTGGGGGTTACAAAATAATGAGTGGAGGGAAAAAAACCAAGTGGGAAACATGTTGGTTATCAGACCATAAACCCAGGGGCATGATGTCCTTTCTTTACTCTTTGTTGATTGAGGAACAGACTTTAAATAAAACCTCGACACATTTGGCTTGGGAGAAAGATTTACATGAGACCTTTGATTTAGGCAATTGGCATAAAGCCATAGTGTTTGCCAAGAGGTATTTACATTGTTCAACCCTCTGGGAAACTCATTATAAAATAGTTTGGAAATGGCATTTAGTACCTACACGCTTGCACCAATACTATCCTACTTCCTCCCTAGTTTGCTGGAGAAATTGTGGCCAGAAAGGCACCTGGATGCATATCTGGTGGGAGTGTCCACAGATTAGGCCTTTTTGGCGTATATGCATGAAACTATTGGGAGATCTGCACTACAACCTCCCTTTTTCTCCCTCACTCAGTCTATTACATTTAAATTTTCCTAGATTGCCTTTGCCGAGAAAGATTTTTCTAATTTATTTCTTCACGGCTGTTAAATTAATAATTGCCAGAAAATGGAAACAGGCCTTACCCCCCTCCATCCAAAATGTTGTAGAACATCTTACATATATGAAACAAATGGAAAAATATGTATATACCCAGATAGGGAAGTCTGACCTACACACTAAGATATGGGAGAGCTGGACTGCACTATATGGGGAAATACAGTAAGACAATAAAGTGAAATAGAACACGGAGGCATATATAATGCTCTCACTAGTAAAAGTTGTTCACCTCTTCTATCCTCTCCCATACCCATATCTACTTTATCCCCCTTTTTTTTTCTTTTTTTTTTCTGTCCATGGGTGATGAAAGATCGTAACACCCCTTGATTGGTCCTCATTCTATATTTATTCAAAGGGAATTACTTGTTTTGACTTCCTATATTATGTAAAGACTTCGATAATGAATACATTCTTATTGCATTTAATGTTTCTTACTATAAGATGTATAAGTTTCATGGATGTGTATTTAATCTAAAGGTTATTATGTTACACCATAGGAAATAAAACGATAAAAGAGGTGAATATGGTTCACAAATCATACATCTTGTACCTATGTAAAATGTTGTTAGCTCCTTATATATATGTTATATCGAGGGTACATTCTTTTTACAATGTCATTAGTATTTCATGTGGTTTGAAGATATGTTATATGTGAATGTTTGATATGATGCCGTAATACTTATACCATATTAATGTATTTCGCTCTGTTGTAACACCTCAATAAAAAAATTATGATTTAAAAAAAAACATACTATGAAAATTTAATTTCAGATAGCATTCTATTCGTAATAGTTAATAGGAAAGGTACTGTCCACTGTTTAAATGTTTAGAATAGTAATTGATTGAACCATCAAGGTTAAAAAAAATAAATGTAACATTACCAAGGCAATCATCTTAATATATTTTGTCATCAGTGATTACCTTGTTTCGAAGCCTATGTGGAGTGGCCATTTATATTTGCTTATATGAAACACTTCCATATTATCCAATTAGTGGACTCTCATAAGTTAATCAACGGTATGTGTCTAAAGCGTGGCCAGACTTTTAGCTGACGGACACTTGGCCGACGGACACTTGGCCGATGGACATTTGGCCGACGGACATTTGGCCGAAACACAAGTGGCTGTCAGATAACAGTCCGGCCACGAGATAGATAGATTTGATAGATAGATAGATAGATAGATAGATAGATAGATAGATAGATAGATAGATAGATAGATAGATAGATAGATACATAGATTAGATAGATAGATCAATAGATGCAATAGATACATTTGATAGATACGATAGATAGATAGATTTGATAGATAAATAGATAGATTTGATAGATAGATAATTTCCCAGACAGAGAATTACAAAACGTGCGGCCTGGGACCCATGGTAAGGTTCCCAGAGGCAGTTGCGGCGCCCGAGGCTCTGATTAGAACAGAGCACTCTGGAACGTATCTGCCCTCGGCCGAAATCGGAACATTCTTTAGCTTTCTGTCTGTCAGCCAAATGTCCGTCGGCCAAATGTCCGTCTGCCAAATGTCCTTCTGCCAAATGTCTTTCTGCATTTTGTCAGAGCACCGTCTAAAGTACTCATTGTTGTTCACATGTAATAATGCACTCTACATGTGATCCAATGAAAAGTACATCACATAAGAGACAGACCTCTATGGCTTTTCAATATCAAATGCATACATGTGTACTGATATATATTATCAAAAGAGAAATGTAATATTGTAAAATCATAAAGATTAACACATAATGGGGACTTTGCAACATATGCTTTTTAATGTATGGATCAAATGTTCAAGAATAAGTATCAGTTAGCAAACAGTTTCAAGGATAAATTTCAAAAGATTCAAAATTAGACTTGCTTCAAAACATATTCATTATTGTGACTTTGTCTAATTTGTGAGGAAAATAAATAATTACATATTTCAAATGATGATGAATATTAATTTTAAATGAAAATAATATATTTTTATATAATATTTGTATTGAAAGAATTGTACAATTTATTTCAGATGGACCATCCACTTCTGGGCATCACCATGCCACACCTTCCAAACCCCCCCCCCTCGCCACTCTTCCAGTCATTCCCGTCCTGCCCTTTCCCAACCTCCCCCCCTGCCTCCCCTCCCTGCTCTCCCTGTCATTCCCATCCTGGCCCTTCCAAAGCTGTCCTACCTGCCTTCCGCCGCTCTCCTGTCTTTCCAATCCTGTTCCTACCCCACCTGCCCATGCCACAACTGCCCAGGCCCCACCTTAACCACCTGGGCATGCCCCAACTGCCCAGACCCCACCTTCCCCACCTGCCCAGGCCCCACATTCCCCACCTGTGTGTGCCCCACCTTGCCCCGTCCATTCTCCCCGCCAACTTATTTTCCCTGATCCTCACCTTCCTCGGCCTGGGTATCCTGTTCTCCTTCGCAGCCACAGATGTAAGTATCATTATAAATCAACATTAGACCATACATTCTTAAAGGGACATTATACTGATCTAATTATACCTAAATTTATTTTGAATCGAAAACTTTATTTATAAAACTTTAATTTCTGATATGAAAAATGTTTCATATTTACATTCTTTTAAATTATCATCAACATTTATTTTTTTCAAAATGATATTGTCTAGGTTTTGTATATCAATTATGTAAACATGCATTTTGTTTTCTTTTGTTTTTTAATCCCAGCCCCTCTCCCTGTGTGTCATAAACTAAAGAAATTATGATTTGTCTATAGAGTTGTTTTTTTATTTTATATCTAAATGGTTTATCTATGAAGAACGTATTGAATGTGTAATTCCTCTATATAGTATATTTTAGTCTAATCATGATTTGTATTTTAATTAGTGCAATGTCCCTTTGCTATATTTTAATTCTGTTCTGTCATTTATATTAATTCAAATTTAATTATTTTTGTTTAGGTTGTGACTTAGCATGGTTGACGCTAGAGGCTCTAGCGAGATTGGATGGAACCATGCTGAGTTACCATCAGCGGCTGGGAACGATGCAGGATTCCATGGTTCTGCAGCTGCGGATATATCGCCTTATGCTAATGCACATGAGCCATATGGAGGCAAGGTTGCAAGCTGCAGCTGCAGAAACTTAGGCCGAGAAATGTGAGGAGGATGCCCCAGTAAGTGGAGCATCTGGAGATGACCCAAGGGAGCAGGAATAACTCCTCCGTCCATATTGTTTTGTATGTTTGATTTGTTTCCTGTTGGCTATGTTTATATATTGTTATATGTTTAATTTGCTCAATTTTGTGCACTATTGCATTATGTCACCTTGTCATATGGCTCCAAAGGGGCTGTGTTGGCCTTTGTTTGCCCTTGTCAACTCCCTAAAAGGACTGTGATGCACTATGTCACCTTGTTATATGGCTCCAAAGGGGCTGTGTTGGCCTTTGTTTGCTATTATCAACTTCCTGAAAGGACTGTGATGCACTAGGTCACCTTGTCAGATGCCTCCATAGGGGCTGTGTTGGCCTTTGTTTGCCCCTGTTAACTCCCTAAAAGGACTTTGATGCACTATGTCACCTTGTCAGATGGCTCCAAAGGGGCTGTGTTGGCCTTTGCTTGCTTTTGTCAACTCCCTCCAAGGACTGTGATGCACAATATCACCTTGTAAGATGGCTTCAAAGGGGCTGTGTTATCATTCTGACTTATTTATCCTATTATATTATTTAATTATGTTTTATGACCTTCATAAATCATATTTACCATAAAAAAAAACGAATATTTTAATTAAAATTTTATATTTATTTCTTATCTAATAAAAGTGATTTTATGTTAATAATTCTTAAGTGATGCTAGCAACAGTAATTTCTTTATGGATATGCATTTATAAGGTACGTTTTAATATCTAATTTTGTTTTACTCAACATGCACATATAATAGATTTAAAAAAGACTATAATCTAGATGTTGACAGCACATATATTCCAATTCTCATGAAATCTTATTGTAGTAGTAGAACATACAAAATCCCTATGTGTAATGCAGACATATTTTAGATGAATAATCTATTTCTATGATGTTTTTTATATTAAATTATCAAACAATATATTGCTATAGGTAACATATACTGTATAAAAAATACACATTTTCATGATGTATATATAGTAGAATTATTTCTATCTTAAACCTTGATGCTTCCTAAATATTCTTCCTAAATATTTCCTAATCTTACTATTTAAATAAAATATATATTTATTAACAACAATGGATTATAGTTCACATATCACATTTTCACATTATTATGTAATGTATCGTTACATTATGTGAAAATGTGCATTACATAGAACAAACACGCTTGCTATTTAACAATATAGCACATGCTAGTTTTTTAAATAGAAATACAATTATTGACATGCAAAGGTGTAAATTCCGTAATTTGATTGGATCACATTGTTCTGCAATATTGGATGCACCATGTTGGGTAAGACGTCACATGCAAAGGTGTAAATTCAGTAATTTGATTGGATCACATTATTTCGCGATATTGGATGCACCATGTTGTGTAATACGTCACAAGGTGTATTTGCTGATATTTGATTGGACCACGTTGTTCCACAATATTGGATGCGCCATGTTGTGTAAGATGTCACATGCAAAGGTGTAAATCCGTCATTTGATTGGATCACTTTGTTCCGCGATATTGGATACGCCATGTTGGCGAATGAGAACACAAGTTCAAAACCATGATTTTCTGAGTTTATAGATTGTGTCAATCTTTTACATTGTAACAAAAAAGTTCCAAGAAACAGAGCCTTATTAATAAACTTGATATATTTTATTCCAGATTAAAAGTATGCATGGGAGCACACAGAAACATGGGGTTAAACTTAAAGAAAATAAAGGAATTACTGCCTGCAAGTTTATGGACATTCATATGCAAAGTTTCAAGTGCATTTGCAGTGACTTTGTCTAAATTATAACATTGACGCTAAGGAAGTTGTCTTTACTCCGGGCCAATTACACTATTCTCTTTTCAAATTCTTCAATCTTTTACATTGTTGAAACATAGATGATAAAAGATCTACAATATTTTGACTGATGGCTGTCTTGTGGAAGAACTAATTAAGTCAATGTGTTGTGGATCCTGAATATATTTTAAGGCAAGTGATAATCCATGAATGTTCTGCGATGAATATACTCCATCTTGTTTAATATGTTTGTTAACAATATTTTCACATAAACAAATAATTTATGTGTTGTGTTTAATTGTATACAATTGTAAATTCCAAAACATGCGCAATGCGCATCTGTATTTGAAGTCATTTTTCAATATGCATTCACCTATATCATATGATATATAATGTATATTTTAATTGTGTAACATATAATAAATCATGTATACTTTTTAGAGATGTTATGTCCTAATATTTATTATTTCTTTAAATGTTCAATATTATGTCAAGTATCGATTCAACATTGTTGTTATCCAAATAATATAGCACTGTGAGCATGAAATTCAAATGTAACTCTTAAAGGACCAGTAAACACAGTGGATTTGCATAATCAACAAATGCAAGATAACAAGACAATACAATAGCATTTACTCTGAATTTCAAATGAGTAGTATATTTTTTTCTAACAAATTTCAAAGTTATGTATATTTTCACTCCCCCTGTACCATGTGATAGCAATCAGCCAATTGCAGAGATAGCAATCAGCATGTCAGAGAGTAATATTGTGAAAAAATGTTTCTTCACTCTCTTCCCCCACAATTGGCACTTATTATAGTACACATTCCCCATTATCTTTTGTTTTACTATTTCACAGCCACTTTTTGTCAACCCCCTTTTTTTCTCTCCCTTGTGCAGTTTACTCTATCACCTGATCTGTGTTATACACAGTCGTCTTCTCTCACTTGTCACAGGTCATCTCCTCATAGCCCCTAGGAAAAGGGCACCTCTGTAGCTCCCTCCCCTTCCCTCACTTTACCCCCCACCACCCCCTTTTTTTTTCTTCATTATTTTATTTTGATAGGTACTCACTCTAGTCACTTATTGTGTCATACTAATGGAGACATTTGTTCATAATTTAAATGACAACTCGCCAATGATGGCAGCTAAAAATAGAAACAGAAGAAAAAATACTTTTGAACAAACACAAGAGAGCACGGATGGTGCTAGTATGGTACACACAAATATCAACACTCAAATGTTAATTACACAAATCTTGGCTCTGACTATGCCAAAGTTTGATAACCTGAGACAAGAGTTTTCGACACTGTCTAATGAGTTAAAACAATTTAATTCTAGATTAGGAGAGGCGGAAATCAGAATCTCTTATTTAGAAGATCAAATGAGCTCAAAGAGTAATATAATTGACTCACTAACAATAAAAGAAGCAAAATTGCAAAAAAGAGCTGACGTAGCAGAAGATAGATCTAGAAGAAACAACCTAAGATTTATAGGTATATCTGAAAAATATTTCCAACAAGATCTAGTCACTTATATCTAAGGAAATACCTAGTCAGTTAGACATGCAGGAATACACGACAGAGATAATAGTGGAACGAGTTCATAGACTAGGCAATAGTAAAAAAGCCATGGAAGCAGGTTCCCAAAATAGCCAATTCCCCAGACCTATAATAGCCAAGTTCCTTAACTATAAGGATAAGACAGAGATTTTAAGATATTTAAAAAATGTAGCTGAACCACTGATGTTAGAGTCACACTTGACTCAAATCTGTCCTTCATTCCCTACATCCAATTGCTCTCTTCATCCTGCCGCAAACACCTACGCAATATCATCAAAATTCGTCCGTTTCTGTGCGCTGAATCTACTAAACAGCTAATCCACTCCCTGGTAATTTCCCGACTTGACTACTGCAATAACCTACTAACTGGCCTCCCTCTTTCCCGGTTCTCTCCCCTTCAATCCATCCTATATGCATATGCCAGGCTAATCCACCTCTCCTGACGCTCGGTATCTGCTGCACCTCTCTGTGAGTCCCTTCACTGGCTCCCCATTCACAGCAAAGTTAAATTAAAAATTCTCACCCTGGCCTACAAAGCCCTCACCAATGCTGCCCCACCCTTCCTGTCCTTACTCATCAACAAATATACTTCAGTCAGCCCGCCACCTAAGATCCAACAATGACCTGCTCCTTTGATCCTCTACCATTGCCTCCTCTCATGCTAGACTACAGGACTACTCTCATGCGGCACCAACCCTCTGGAACCCACTTCCTTGAGCTGTCAGACTTTCCCCTAAGCTCTCCTCCTTTAAACATTCCCTAAATACTTTTTTGTTCAGGGAAGTGTATCACCGACTCAGTAACAAATTAATTTCATTTACTTAACAGTTGCCCTCATCTATCTCCTCACTAATATCATTCTCACCTCTGCAGTCCCCACCTCCTGTTTCCCATCCTCCTACCCATCTAGATTGTAAGTTCCCACAGGAACAGGGCCCTCATATCCCCCTGTATTTGTCTGAAAAATTGTGTCTTTTATTGTATTGTTTTAACAATTGTACTTTTTTGTTCAGGGAAGTGTATCACCGACTCAGTAACAAATTAATTTCATTTACTTAACAGTTGCCCTCATCTATCTCCTCACTAATATCATTCTCACCTCTGCAGTCCCCACCTCCTGTTTCCCATCCTCCTACCCATCTAGATTGTAAGTTCCCACAGGAACAGGGCCCTCATATCCCCCTGTATTTGTCTGTAAAATTGTGTCTTTTATTGTATTGTTTTAACAATTGTACTTTTTTGTACCCATGGACAGCACTGCGGAACCTGTTGGCGCTTTATAAATAAAAAATAATAATAATAAAAAAATCATGATTTTTCAAGATTTTTCATTAGAAACCTCTAACAAAAAGAAAACAATGTTGCAATTATGCTCACAGTTTATCCAAAAAGGGGTGCAGGCATTTGTTGTTTACCCTGCTATACTGAAGGTAGGATCTAGAGAAGGCTATAAATCCTTCCACAATAGTGAAGAGACAAGGCAGTACTTAGTGCAAGAATATGGCAATGTTTAATATGAATGAAGGGACTGCTAAAGCTTTTTTTTTATCTTTTTTTTTTCTTCTCTCCCTTTCTTTTTCTTTTCTCAATCTTCTCCCATATTATTGGGGTTTTTAAAGATGGTGTTGAACAGTATAAGGGCAGTTGAAAATATGTCTTATCTTAGATATTTAATACAGCTTCTGGCTTAAAGTATAAAATAAATATTTCGTCATGGAATGTTGGTGGAATCATTTCACCAATTAAAAGAAAAACAATCCTCAAACAACTTAAAAAAATAAACACTGATAATGCATTTTTACAAGAGATAAGTTTATCGAGCTCAGAACTAGACATGTGCGTTTCGATTCGTTCCGAATCGAAATTCGGCCAAATTTGTTAAATTACGAATTACGGTAGTACCGAATCTACCGAATAAATCCGAATTAGTTCGGATTTATTCAATATATTCGGATGGCCATGGATTACACTAGTATTGTACAGTATATTAGGTTATATCACTCTGCTATGGGTTACACCTAATATACAGTACATAAAACTAGTCTAATACACAGCACATCCCACCTAACACATACCGATTTTCCAAATTTCCGAATCGAACCGAATCCAGCCGAATTTATTTGAATCCAAATTAATCCAAAACCAATCCGAAATGAATTCATTCAAATTTTTCCGAATTCGAATCGATCCAAACCGAAATTCAAAAACATCCGAATCGAACCAAAACAAATTTTTCGGCAATGCACAAGTCTACAGAACTTGTTAAGCTTAAAGTTAATTAGATAAGAGAGATATGCTACACCATGTTTTATAACGAAAAAGGGGTGGCTATCTTGTTTAATAAAAATGTAGAATACAAAATTTTAGAGGTTATAATAGATGATAACTCATGATACCTCATTATTGAATTAGAAATTAAAGGTAAGATATATACATTATGCAATATATACGTCCCAAATAATATAGATATGGATTTTTGGGGTAGGTCACAGGCGCTCTCAATTATATAGACTCTAATTTAATAGTAGCGGGTGATTTTAATTTAGCTCCCAGATTTCCGATTGACAGGAAAAGCTCGCTTGGTAGAGAAAAGGATTATAGAATAGCAAAAGAAAATAGAATCTTACATATATTTAAAGGAGCACTTAAATATCTGGAGGATTCAGAATTCTGATAGTAAAAGTTATACATGTTTATCTAAATCAAATGTTTCATTGTCCAGAATTGAATATTTTTTAGTAGCTGATGTCTTATTGAAGGAAGCTCTAAAAGCAGAAATAAAGGAATTCACAGTCTTAGACCATGCTCCTATAACACTAATCATATCTGTGGTAGATTATAAAAGAAAAGGGACTAAGAGGATATTTTTTCTTCCCCAAATATATGTTGAAAAATGCATGTTTCTTCACTATGTTAAAGAAAAAAATAATAATATTTTTCTTAATTTAAATTGTGAATATGAAGATAGAATATAAATTCTGTGGGAAACAGCAAAAGCTGTATTAAGAGGAGAGATAGTAAACTTCATGACAACATTTAAAAAAAAAGAGAAAAAAAGAGGGAGGAAAAACTTACTAATCAACTAACTAATGCATTTAACAGATATCTTCAAGTAGCCTCCAAGAATAATTGGTCTAAATATATACAGGCAAAACAAGAAAGGGATTCATTTTTTTTTTTACAAGAAACTATAAGAGAGGACCTGAAAGGTAAAGCTAAATGTATTAAATGTGGTAATAATACAGGTAGTTATCTAGCTAAGCTAGTAAAATCGGTAAAAAAAAAAAACTAATATAATTCATACAATAAAAGCAGGAGAGGTTAATATACATGACACTGAGGGTATAAATGATACATTCTATAAATTATTTCAGGATTTTTATAGCTCGAGCAAGATAGATTGATAGTAGTAAAAAAGATCTCTTCTGGAACAATCTAGACATCCCATATTTATCAGCAGCACAGATTATAAGTATCAATCAACCAATTACAGAAGTGGAGGTTGAGATAACAATTAGGAAGATCTAAGCCAATAAGGTCCCTGGAGCAGATCAATTACCAGCACGGTTCTACAAAATATTAACCCCTTAATGACCGAGGACGTGCAGGGTACGTCCTCAAAAAAAAGGCAGTTAATGCCTGAGAACGTACCCTGCACGTCCTCGGTTTGGAAAGCAGCTGGAAGCGATCCTGCTCGCTTCCAGCTGCTTTCCGGTTATTGCAGTGATGCCTCGATATCGAGGCATCCTGCAATAACCATTTGTAGCCATCCGGTGCAGAGAGAGCCACTCTGTGGCCCTCTCTGCACCGGACATTAACGGCTACCTTCGTTGGTGGGTGGGAGCCGGTGTGGGAGGTGGGTGGCGGCCATCGATGGCCTTTGTGATGCGGAGGGGGGCGGGATCGGGGGCGGGGACGACCGGGGGGGACGCGCACGGACGCGCGCGCGTGCACGGGGAGGCCAGGCGGGCGCGTGCACGGGGAGGGAGCGGGTGGGAACCACTACGCTACAGAAAATGTTTTTGTTAGAAGTGGGGATCAAAGGGGTTAATATGTTTTTTTTGGTGATCGGTTTGGCTGGTGGGGTATTGGACTGTGGGGGGGAAGCTACACTACAGAAACAAATAGTAAAACATAAAAAAAAAAACATTTTTATTTGCAAACTGGGGACTGGCAGACAGCTGCCAGTACCCAAGATGGCCCCAATAAGGCAGAGGGGGAGGGTTAGGGAGCTATTTTGGGGGGATCAGGGAGGTTGGGGGCTAAGGGGGGACCCTACATAGCAGCATATGTAAATATGCTTAAAATTTTTTTTTTTTTTTTTTTTTATACCTTTTATTTTAGTACTGGCAGACTTTCTGCCAGTACTTAAGATGGCGGGGACAATTGTGGGGTGGGGGAGGGAAGAGTGCTGTTTGGGAGGGATCAGGGGGTGGGATGTGTCAGGTGGGAGTCTGATCTCTACACTAAAGCTAAAATTAACCCTGCAAGCTCCCTACAAACTACCTAATTAACCCCTTCACTGCTGGCCATAATACACATGTGATGCGCAGCAGCATTTAGCGGCCTTATAATTACCAAAAAGCAACGCCAAAGCCATATATGTCTGCTATTTATGAACAAAGGGGATCCCAGAGAAGCATTTAAAACCATTTGTGCCATAATTGCACAAGCTGTTTGTAAATAATTTTAGTGAAAAACCTAAAGTTTGAAAAAGTGAACAATTTTTTTTTATTTGATTGCTTTTGGCGGTGAAATGGTGGCATGAAATATACCAAAATGGGCCTAGATCAATACTTGGGGTTGTCTACTACACTACACTAGAGCTAAAATTAACCCTAGAAGCTCCCTACATGCTCCCTAATTAACCCATTCACTGCTGGGCATAATACACGGTTGGTGCGCAGTGGCATTTAGCAGCCTTCTAATTACCAAAAAGCAAAGCCAAAGCCATATATGTCTGCTATTTATGAACAAAGGGGATCCCAGAGAAGCATTTACAACCATTTATTCCATAATTTCATGAGTTGTTTGTAAATAATTTCAGTGAGAAACCTAAAGTTTGTGAAAAAATTTGTGAAAAAGTAAAATAATTTTTTTATTTGATCGCATTCGGCGGTGAAATGGTGCCATGAAATATACCAAAATGGGCCTAGATCAATACTTTGGGATGTCTTCTAAAAAAAAATATATACATGTCAATGGATATTCAGAGATTCCTGAAAGATATTAGTGTCCCAATGTAACCAGCGCTAATTTTGAAAAAAAGTGGTTTGGAAATAGCAAAGTGCTACTTGTATTTATGGCCCTATAACTTGCAAAAAAAGCAAAGAAGATGTAAACATTGGGTATTTCTAAACTCAGGACAAAATTTAGAAACTATTTAGCATGGGTGTTTTTGGTGGTTGTAGATGTGTAACAGATTTTGGGGGTCAAAGTTAGAAAAAGTGTGTTTTTTTCCATTTTTTCCTCATATTTTATAATATTTTTTATAGTAAATTATAAGATATGATGAAAATAATGGTATATTTTGAAAGTCCATTTAATGGCGAGAAAAACGGTATATAATATGTGTGGGTACAGTAAATGAGTAAGAGGAAAATTACAGCTAAACACAAACACCACAAAAATGTAAAAATAGCCTTGGTCCCAAACGGACAGAAAATGGAAAAGTGCTGTGGTCATTAAGGGGTTAAGCAAAGAAATCCAGTCAAAACTGACGAAATTATATAATTATTATTATATGGACAGTGGAACAATATCAGTTTTTTTTTACCAAAGCAGTAACTATTGTAATCCAAAAGAATGGTAGAGACCCCGAACAGCCAGATTCATATAGACCAATATCATTACTTAACACAGATTACAAAATTTTAGCATCAATAGTGGCCGAAAGACTTAAGAAAATAATTGGCAATATTATACATCCTAATTAAGTGGGCTTTATGAATGGGCGAAGTTCTGTAGTAAATATTTGGAAAGCCTGTATTATTATTGAGTACTTTAGGTATTTTTATGACAAATATAATGAACCGAATCAAGACGCAGTAATGATAGCCACAGACGCAGAAAAAGCATTTGATGCAGTTCGATCATCTGTTTACATCTTTAATAAAATTTGGCTTTTCTGGGTCTTTTATAAATTATATTAGGGCGATATATAACAACCCGATATCTGTGATCTCAGTTAATTGCATATAATCTCCTGAACCAGACAGGGATGTCCACTTTCACCATTATTATTTAATTTATCCCTTGAATCATTAGCTATAAAAATTAGACAGGATGTACAAGGGGTTTAATGCAGGAACATAGAGGAAAAATCCTGCTCTATACAGATGACGTATTGATCTTTTTAAGACACACTAGGCAGAATATCCCTAGGCTAATGGAAATAATAGAGGTTTATAGTACATTTTTGGGTTATAAGGTCAATATAAATAAAACAGAGCTCCTCTAGTTAAAGAAAAATAGGGACCTTGTAATTGAAAGCCCCTTTAAAGAAGTGGATCAAATTATATACTTAGGCATATGCCTCAGTAAGAACCCAAAACTATGGTATGATCAGAATTTCAAGCCATTATTTTAAAAAATATATACGAACAGATCAATGCATGGAAACATCTTCCACTAGCTTTATCAGGCAAGATTAATCATCTAATTAAAATGATCTTATTCCCCAAAATTCTATATATATATATATATATATATATATATATATATTACAAAATTTGCCTTTATTGTTAAAGAAGTTTTTATGGGGAGTAAAAAGGAAAATAATGTCATTAAAAATATTAAAACAACTTAGAGAATGTGGAAGATTTGCCCTTCCAGACCTAGAAAAATATAATATAGTAAATCCGGTTAAAATAGCGGCTGAATGGATATTAGACATTGAATATTATACATCAAAAACTTTAGAAGAGAGTATTTTTTTTTCATGTTCATGTCCCCTATATTATATAGGAAAAACCAAATGTGACTTGAAAGATCGAGTGAGGGAACATAGAGATGATATATAAAATAAGGTACAGGATAGTCCGGTGGCCAGACACTTTGAACTATTTCATAACTCAGATTTCACCATTATGAAAGTGACAGGAATACAACATATCAAACAGCATCGCCGTGGTGATGATGTAGACAATATGTTGCTAAAGAATGAATCCCGCTGGATTTATTGTTTAGACACACTGGCTCCAAATGGCCTTAATGAAAAAAATGATTTCTCATGTTTCTTATAGTATATTTCTTCAAGGGGATTGTGGATTATCTAATATTCGATTTTATCAAATGTAAATTCAGTTGATATAGTATAGTGCAACTGTTTTCCCCTGGTCAATAAGGTGTTAAAAACACTCTTTTGTATAATTGTGTTTGATGAAAGCCAGTTTGCCATATCCAAAGAAAGACCCCCAAGTATTTTGCGCAAAGATATAGTTGTTAAGTAAATATTATATATGTGAAATTGTGTTTTTATAATTCTGTAAATAAGTTTGCTGTGTTGATATTATAATTATCATCAATCAAATATTTAAATAAGCAACCAAGCTATATATGCAGTACATTTGCTGTATACAAGCATCCGTTGAAGTCCTGAAGTCAGCCCACAAAGGGGGAGGGGCGAAACGTGTCATGCCTGATGTTTGAGAAGCGGCAACTTTTGAAGTTGAGTAAAACTTACCAGGCAGTAGGTTGTGAATTACCGTGTCACTGAGGAGCATTTTCGTTGACCAGCAATTGCAATAGCAGCCTTGATTTGGAGTTCCGGTCCCGCAAATGCAAAGAGGTGATAATCGCAAAGAGGATTATATACAGGGAGTGCAGAATTATTAGGCAAATGAGTATTTTGACCACATCATCCTCTTTATGCATGTTGTCTTACTCCAAGCTGTATAGGCTCGAAAGCCTTCTACCAATTAAGCATATTAGGTGATGTGCATCTCTGTAATGAGAAGGGGTGTGGTCTAATGACATCAACACCCTATATCAGGTGTGCATAATTATTAGGCAACTTCCTTTCCTTTGGCAAAATGGGTCAAAAGAAGAACTTGACAGGCTCAGAAAAGTCAAAAATAGTGAGATATCTTGCAGAGGGATGCAGCACTCTTAAAATTGCAAAGCTTCTGAAGCGTGATCATCGAACAATCAAGCGTTTCATTCAAAATAGTCAACAGGGTCGCAAGAAGCGTGTGGAAAAACCAAGGCGCAAAATAACTGCCCATGAACTGAGAAAAGTCAAGCGTGCAGCTGCCAAGATGCCACTTGCCACCAGTTTGGCCATATTTCAGAGCTGCAACATCACTGGAGTGCCCAAAAGCACAAGGTGTGCAATACTCAGAGACATGGCCAAGGTAAGAAAGACTGAAAGACGACCACCACTGAAAAAGACACACAAGCTGAAACGTCAAGACTGGGCCAAGAAATATCTCAAGACTGATTTTTCTAAGGTTTTATGGACTGATGAAATGAGAGTGAGTCTTGATGGGCCAGATGGATGGGACCGTGGCTGGATTGGTAAAGGGCAGAGAGCTCCAGTCCGACTCAGACGTCAGCAAGGTGTAGGTGGAGTACTGGTTTGGGCTGGTATCATCAAAGATGAGCTTGTGGGGCCTTTTCGGGTTGAGGATGGAGTCAAGCTCAACTCCCAATCCTACTGTCAGTTTCTGGAAGACACCTTCTTCAAGCAGTGGTACAGTAAGAAGTCTGCATCCTTCAAGAAAAACATGATTTTCATGCAGGACAATGCTCCATCACACGCGTCCAAGTACTCCACAGCGTGGCTGGCAAGAAAGGGTATAAAAGAAGAAAATCTAATGACATGGCCTCCTTGTTCACCTGATCTGAACCCCATTGAGAACCTGTGGTCCATCATCAAATGTGAGATTTACAAGGAGGGAAAACAGTACACCTCTCTGAACAGTGTCTGGGAGGCTGTGGTTGCTGCTGCACGCAATATTGATGGTGAACAGATCAAAACACTGACAGAATCCATGGATGGCAGGCTTTTGAGTGTCCTTGCAAAGAAAGGTGTCTATATTGGTCACTAATTTGTTTTTTGTTTTTTTTTGAATGTCAGAAATGTATATTTGTGAATGTTGAGATGTTATATTGGTTTCACTGGTAAAAATAAATAATTGAAATGGGTATATATTTGTTTTTTGTTAAGTTGCCTAATAATTATGCACAGTAATAGTCACCTGCACACACAGATATCCCCCTAAAATAGCTAAAACTAAAAACAAACTAAAAACTACTTCCAAAAATATTCAGCTTTGATATTAATGAGTTTTTTGGGTTCATTGAGAACATGGTTGTTGTTCAATAATAAAATTAATCCTCAAAAATACAACTTGCCTAATAATTCTGCACTCCCTGTACAATTACCCTTGTGTGGAGATTCCATGGTCCATTGAGGAGCGAGTGTGGCTTATGAGACGGATCAATTGGTAACTATCCAAGCACATACAGGATCTTTACCGCACATTGTGGTGAGGCTGCTTTTTTCTGTTTTGCTGGCTTGCTCATAATCAGTAACACTGGAACTTTTCTGTGCAACTTTCCCAAGCAATTCGGAGTGTGTGATTCACACTAAGTGCTCTGTTGTTCTGGACATTTGTTTCTTATATCTAATGGTGATATTTGTTGCTTAAAGGGACACTGTACCCAAATTTTTTCTTTTGTAATTCAGAAAGAGCATGCAATTTTAAGCAACTTTCTAATTTAGTCCTATAATCAATTTTTCTTCCTTCTCTTGCTATCATTATTTGAAAATGAAGGCATCTAAGCTTTTTTTTGGTTTCAGTACTCTGGATAACACTTTTTTATTGGTGAATTAATTTATCCACCAATCAGCAAGGACAACCCAGGTTGTTCACCAAAAATGGGCCGGCATCTAAACTTACATTCTTGCATTTCAAATAAAGATACCAATAGAATGAAGAAAATTTGATAATAGGAGTAAATTAGAAAGTTGCTTAAAATTTCATGCTCAATCTGAATCACGAAAGAAAATTTTTGGGTACAGTGTCCCTTTAATGTATCCTTCACATGAGTGATTATACTAAGGAGAGCGTGTTGTTACATAGTTGAGCTTTCGCTCAATATAAGCATAACAATATTTATGTGCTAGGAATTGTTCTTGAAACCAGGCCTGGTAATGTTTATTACTCTTTTAATATACACACTGGTTTAGGGGTTAATTGATGTCTCTGACGTATGAGGATAGAGTAAAATAAACCACTTGTTTTCAATGCATTTTGAGTGCTGCCTTGTCATTCTTTTTCATAACTATTATTTGTAGCTATGACTCTTCTTAACCACTTTTTAAAATTAGGGGTTAATATAGTTTAATTTAGCTTGTTGCGATGAGGGGGCAGGCGGTTTAGGGGTTAATAAATGTAGTATAGTGGCGGCCATTTCGGGAGCGGCAGATTAGGGGTTAATAATTTTATTTAGGTAGCGACGATATCGGGAGCGGCAGTCTAGGAGTTAATAACTGTAGGCAGGTGTCAGTGATGTTGGGGGCAGCAGATTAGGGGTGTTTAGACTCTGGGTTTATGTAAGGGTGTTTAAACTGTATTTTTATTTCCCCATAGACATCAATGGGGCTGCGTTACGGAACTTTTGTTTCCGCGATCGCAGGTGTTTTTTTTGTTGCCGGCTCTCCCCATTGATGTCTATGGAGCTCAAAGCAACCATATTGCACACAAAAGGCATATGTTTGAAAACTTGTAATGGGAACGCTATAGGAAATTAAAAACGTAACTTTTGTTGCATTCGTTAATTTTTCTATAGCGCTCAAAACTCATAATCTAGGTGATAGTTTATTAAGGTCATGCGTTCCTGAATTCAGAAAGCTCGCCCCTATCACCCAATCCGATGCCAGTGTTCACTTTTTTATTTGAGCTGCAGATTCCTACTTAGAGACATACGGCTAGATTTAGAGTTTGGCGTTAGCCGTCAAAAGCAGCGTTAAGGGGTCCTAACGCTACTTTTTACCGCCCGCTGGTATTTAGAGTCAGGCAGGAAAGGGTCTAACGCTCACTTCCTTACCGCAACTCCAGGCTACCGCAGATCCCCTAACGCCAATTGCGTATCCTATATTTTCTATGGGATCTGCCTAACGCCGGTATTTGAAGTCTTGGAAGAAGTGAGCGGTAGACCCTCTACCGACAAGTCTCCTACCGACAAAAAAAGTTAGTAGTTAAGAGCTTTATGGGCTAATGTGTGAATATAAAGCTCCTAACTACTGTGCTACAAAGTACACTAACACCCACAAACTACCTATGTACCCCTAAACCGAGGCCCCCCCACAATGCCGCCACTATAATAAAAATTTTTAACCCCTAATCTGCCGACCGGACACTGCCGCCACCTACATTATCCTTATGAACCCCTAATCTGCTGCCCCTAACATCGCCGACCCCTATATTATATTTATTAACCCCTTATCTGCCCCCCCCAACGTCGCCGCTACCTAACTACACTTATTAACCCCTAATCTGCCGACCGGACCTCGCCGCCACTATAATAAATGTATTAACCCCTAAACCGCCGCACTCCCGCCTCGCAAACACTATAATAAATAGTATTAACCCCTAATCTGCCCTCCCTAACATCGCCGACACCTACCTACAATTATTAAGCCCTAATCTCCCACCCGCAACGTCGCCGCTACTATAATAAATGAATTAACCCCTAAACCTAACTCTAACCCTAACCCTAACACCCCCCTAACATAAATATAATTTAAATTAAACAAAATAATATTCCTAAAATTAAATAAATTAATCCTATTTAAAACTACTTACCTATAAAATAAACCCTAATATAGCTACAATATAACTAATAATTACATTGTAGCTATTTTAGGATTTATATTTATTTTACAGGCAACTTTGTATTTATTTTAACTAGGTAGAATAGCTATTAAATAGTTAATAACTATTTAATAGCTACCTAGTTAAAATAATTACAGGGTTAGAGTTAGGTTTAGGGGTTAAAACATTTATTATAGTAGCGGCAACGTTGCGGGCGGGAGATTAGGGGTTAATAATTTAGGTAAGTGGCGGCGCTGTTAGGGAGGGCATATTAGGGGTTAATACTATTTATTATAGTGCTTGCGAGGTGGGAGTGCGGCGGTTTAGGGGTTAATACATTTATTATAGTGGCGGCGAGGTCCGGTCGGCAGATTAGGGGTTAATAAGTGTAGGTAGGTGGCGGCGACGTTGGGGGGCAGAATAGGGGTTAATAAATATAATGTAGGGGTCGGAGATGTTAGGGGCAGCAGATTAGGGGTTCATAGAGATAATGTAGGTGGCGGCGGTGTCCGGAGTGGCAGATTAGGGGTTAATAGTATAATGCAGGTGTCAGCGATAGCGGGAGCCGCAGATTAGGGGTTAATAAGTGTAAGGTTAGGGGTGTTTAGACTCGGGTTCATGTTAGGGTGTTAGGTGCAGACTTAGAGAGTGTTTCCCCATAGGAAACAATGGGGCTGCGATAGGAGCTGAACGCAACTTTTTTGCAGGTTTTTTTCAGCCCAAACTGCCCCATTGTTTCCTATGGGGATATCGTGCACAAGCACGTTTTTCCATCTTACCGCTACCGTAAGCAACGCTGGTATTGAGGGTTGAAGTGGAGCTAAATTAAGCTCAACGCTCCCTTTTCTGAGCCTAACGCAGACACTCAAACAAATCTAAATACCAGCGTTGTTTGAAGGGTGCGCTGGGAAAAAAAGCAGCGTTAGCTACGCAGGTTTTTATTATTTATAGTTTATTAAGGTCATGTGTTCCTGAATTCAGAAGGCTCACCCCCACATCCCAATCAGATGCCAGGGTTCACCCTTTTATCTAAACTACAAAATCCCTACTTGGAGTCATAGTTTATTAAGGTCATCCCCAGTAAACTACCTCCTTACTTGATAGCTGGAGTATTCTTTTTTTTTTTTTTTTTAACTTTATTTATAGAAAAGAATCCGAGTCATACATGGTAAATGCAGTCATAATAATGCAGGTGTGACAAAGTGTTCACCTGCAGAACAAAACAGTTTTCAGAGCATGTTATATCAAAGCATACCAGCAAAAGAATACAATAAGTATATGTGATCATCATGCATGTCCTGGGACTCAACTTTTTTCTAAGAACATTTTTTACAATCAACCAAAGAAAAAGAGGAGAAAACGAGAAAGAAAACATATCAGCTAAGAGCAGGGAAGAAAGATAATAGCATACAAAGAAGAATGAAAGGAAGAGAAGAAAGGAAGAAAAATAACATATATCAGCCATACTTACCCAGAGTACCTCCGGGTCCCCCCTCCCTCGAAATGCAGGTCACACACGGGCCTGATCCGTGGATAGACACCAATTTCCTCTGAGGTTTTCATTTAAAACATATTGGCTATTTTTAAAAGGAAGCAGAACCCTATCCCTTACTGTGTCAGGTAGGTGCAGCAAATAAGCCTCCCATTTGAGGAGAAATCTCTTGACTCTTTTCTCAGGGTCCCCCCTAGTATCTGCCTGCTCAATCAGCATCTGATCATGAATTGTTCTAAGTAGGTGTTGAAAAGGTAAGTTTCGGTCCCCTGTCCACTCTCTCAGGATAATTTGTTTAGCTAGCATGAGTATGGTATTTAAAAAAATGTCGTGCTTGTATGTCTGATCTCTAGGTGTCAGAAAGATCACATGTTGTGCCGAGAGGGACACAGTTTGTTTAGTTAATTTGGATAGCCAGTACGCAATTTTTTGCCAAAATTTTTGTATTTTAGGGCAACTCCAGAGTAGGTGCACCCAATCAGGAGATTCAAGGCGGCATTTACTACAGGAGTTGAGTGCTCCTTCAACCCATTTAGCCCTTAGGCCAGGAGTGATGTAAGCTTGATGTAAGAATTTCAGGTGTGATTCCCTCAATTTTGCAGAGATAGTACTTTGGTGTGCCCTCTCGAAACTCGTGGTGATCAATGACGGGTCAATCTCTAGCTCCCCAAAATGGGACCACTTTGATACAATGCCATGAAGCACATGATCCTTAGAGTGACGGATCAGTAAGTTATATGTATGTGACAGCCTCAGAGGGCCTAACTTCGCCAGCGCACTCAATGTATCTAAATTAGAGGCTTCTACAGAGAGGAGTCCCTCTGAAATCAAGGTGGATACGTAGTGTCGGCACTGAAAATATGCAAACTTGTGTGTGTGCGGGAGGTTATAACGTGATTTTAGGTCTTGGAAGGGCAGTATTTCTAGAGTCAGGGGTCGGAAAAGTTGATGCAGTCGTGTGAGTTGTAATTGTTGCCATGTCTGAAATGCTTGCGTGGTGTAACCAGGGAGGAAGTCTAAATTACCCTGGATCAGGAGATATTTACTAGCCAAACGTTGTATACCCCAGAGTCTACAAATCTTGGTCCAGGCTCTTAGAGGATCCCTAAACAGTATATGGTTTTGAATGAACGGGGATAGAGATTTCAAATGTGCATGAGGCAGATAAGCTAAATGCAGTGGTTTAATGATGTTAGACTCTAGGTCAGGGACAGTATAATAGTTTTTCCCTACCAGCCAGTCCAATGCAAATCTAGAGAGAGCCGCCCAGTTATACCATATTATATTAGGAAGACGGAGCCCTCCTCCTCTCACTGTCATTGACAAGGGGGTTCTGCCTATTCTATGTTTTTTGCCCTGCCAGACAAAGTACCCAATGGCAGTTTGCAAAGATGTCGCATCCTTTTGAGTGAGGAGAAGAGGCAACATCTGTAATGGATAAAGAAGTTTGGGCAGGGCAACCATTTTAAAAAGGTGCACCCTACCCGAAAGAGAGAGGGGGAGTTTCATCCAACTCAGCAGCATTTGCTTAATGTCACCTATAGTCCCAGCGAGATTCAAAGAGTATAACATATGTGGGTTAACATGTATCCATATGCCTAAGTATTTAAATCTACCCTGAGTAGTCTTAAGACCAAAATCTACTAAGGTCATGTTTCGGGAGTTTTGCAACCAGGTGGCCTCTGATTTGTCAATGTTGATCTTGTACCCCGAAAACTTGCCAAAATCATCGATAACTTTCAAAAGAGGCTGTAAGTTAGAACCAGGATCTCCTACAAAGAGCAGTAAGTCATCGGCGTAAAGTGATAGATGCTGCTTTTGGCCACATATATCTAAGCCGGCACATTGTTGCCTGATGTAGGACGCCAGGGGTTCGATTGCTAAATCGAAAAGGAGAGGGGAGAGGGGACATCCCTGTCTCGTACCCCGTTGTAGCGTAAAGGAAGGAGAGAGCCCTCCATTGATTAGAAGAGAGGCCTTAGGGGCTGAGTATAATCTTTGTAGAAAGCTGGGAAAGTCACCCTGCATACCAAAGCGCGACAGTGACGTATGTAGGTGATCCCACACGATCCGGTCAAACGCCTTCTCAGCATCTAGTGCTAGAAGGCACGCGTCTGGTAGTTGGGATGGGGATTGTGTATGTGTGTTGTACCAGTAATGGGACACGACGCCGAGAGTCTTTCTAATGTTAATAACTGAGGATCTGCCCTTTACAAAACCCGTTTGATCAGCATGAACTATATGTGGAAGAACCTTTGCCAACCTGTCCGCTAAGATTTTTGTTAGAAGTTTATAATCCCCATTTAATAGGGAGATTGGACGATATGAAGAAGTCTGGGTGGGATCTCTATCAGGTTTCAAAAGGAGACAGATATCAGCCTCAGAGAATCTATCATTTAGTTGTTCAGTGCCCGCCAGGTAAGCAGAATACAAGGATGAGAGAATTGGTGCTAGTTCCTCCTCCAATAACTTAAGATATTCTGCAGGTAACCCATCCGGGCCTGCTGCTTTACCCAGTTTGCTTTGTCGTATGGCCCTGAGAACCTCCTGGGGACTTATAGGAGAATTTAACAGGGAAGACTGCTCTTCCGTAAGAGTGGGGAGTTTTACTACGTCCCAGAAGGCACGCTTGGCTTCTATATGGATAGGTTGTTTAGAGTACAGGGAAGTATAATAGTCTACAAATTCAGTCATAATTTCCTTGGCGTTGGCGGTGAGGGTACCCTTAGATTTAATGGCTAGAATTTGGGACTTGGGTTTATAGGAATGAACTAATTTGGCCAGCAGTTTACCAGCCCTGTTACCATGACGGTAATAGCGACCCTGTCTGTGAATATTGACCTTGTTGTCTTGTTGAGCTAAGAAAGTATCCCTTGTCTGTTTGAGATCATAGTAAGATTTCCTAGATGTTGGCGTGGGGGTATGTAAGTAGCTATTGTAAGCCGCAGTGAGTTGAGCAAGGAGAGTCTCATCTACTCTCGTAAGTTGCTTATTATGGTGTGTTGCAAAGGAGGTTATATGACCTCTCATCACCGCTTTTGAGGCGTGCCAGAACAAATCTGGCGTATCCAAATGACAAGCATTGTCAGATGCATAATGCGTCCAGGATGCCTTTAAGTGTCTACGGAACTCAATGTTGTTATATAGGTGGAGAGGAAATCTCCAACTTCTGTTTGGAGGTCTAGGGGGATGTGGTTGCAGTATCAGGGTGATTGGGGCGTGATCTGATAAGGTGACTGGGCCAATATAAGTAGATAAGATGTGTGGCGTTATGCTTGAGGCAGTTAGGAAATAGTCAATACGCGACATAGTATGGTATGTTTTTGAGAGGCAAGTGAAATCCCTCTCATCCGGGTTCCTTGCTCTCCAGACATCTAGTAAACTCAGAGTCTCCTTGAAGGATCCAATCAAGGATACTTCACGTTTGTAACGGATCACATGTTTTTTGAAAGAGCCAGATGCTGAGGGATCTCTAAACCTATCTAGCGGAAGAGCCTGAGCCAGATTAAAATCACCTCCTATTATTAAAGGAGCACTCTGTGCGGCCAATATCGCCAATAAATTTGTCCAAAAGGGGGGATCATGCTCATTAGGGCCATAAACATTACAGAGAGTGTATGTATGTGCATTGGTCTGAAGTGATGTGACTATGTATCGTCCCTTTTTGTCTATGTTCACTGCTGACAAGGAGGCCGCTAAACCCTTTCGCACTAGAATGGCAACTCCTCTTTTCCTGCCCTCTGTAGGGGAGCTGAGGACCTGTCCCACCCATCTGATTTTTAACTTCGCATGTTCCTCAACTGTCAGTTTTGTCTCCTGGAGCATAGCAATATCAGCCTTCAGTGAGTGTAGGTGGTGGAGAATCCTACTTCTCTTTGCCGGGGATGTGATGCCCCCTACATTCCACGCTATAATTTTAAGGGGGAGAGTCATGTCTACAGAGTGTAAGGGTGGAGAGGGCACGACCTAATAGGTAGTGTCCTAGCAAGTGTCCCCTGTGGTGTCTGAGGTGTAGGTAGTAATAGGTGACTTACAGTTATGGAAAAGCACAGGTGTGTCCTCAGGGCAGGATGACGTGATGAAGGAGGGGGGTCCAGAGGCCTCCAGGTCCCAATCCAGCAATCGCTACAAAAGAGACAAGAACATACAGCAATGTTTACAATTTGTATAGGTAAGAGGTCAATACCCATGGTAGTAGCAATGTCAATAGGTATCGTCCCAGAGGTAGTCTGTTTATAAAAGAACCATTTGATGAACAAAAACACAGCATGATAGCAGGAAGCATAACATCTTAGTACTAGAGTTCTGCTCTTGAGGGAGGGGTCAGGGAGCAGTAAAGCCATACATAGCCCTGGAATGTTTAGTGTGAGTTTAAAATGAGAAAATTTACCAAGGGATTTTACATTTGGCAGGGGCAGGTGGATAGGCCCTAGGTAGTCAAGTGGAAGTATATATGGGCTTAGAGGTAGGGAACTATGTTTTTTATATTCGGTGTCGATGCCCTGGGGCCTGAACATAACAGTGATACCATAATCTGCATCGATCAAAAGGCAAGTGGTGGACAGAGGGTCTCCGCTTGAACTTGTGAGGGATAGGCCAAAAACTAAGCCTACTAGGGGACTTAGGGGAAACCAGCGGTAGCTATGAACTGTCTTAATAACACTCATATTAGAACTAAGGTTTAAGTATGCTGCATAATGTTTCCCAGCCTTAACAGTGCAATGCAAATACAAACATGAACCTGAACAGGTAGTGTAATAACAGAGATAACAAGTTGCCATGTGCGGAACCGTGCCTCCGGCCACAGCCAAGATTGGCAAACATGACCAGAGCCACAGGACTCGCCAAAGCAAAATACATAATGTATTCAACATGATGCATATGACAAGAAATTTTAAACGATAATACTTAAAAGAGTCTCATCAGCCATTGTCCTGTCTCCGCTCTGATGCCAGGTACGCCTGTGCTGCCGCAGGCGTATGAAAGGTTTTAGGGCCTGAAAGACTTTGAATTTTCAAGGTAGCTGGGAACATGAGTGCAAATTTACGTCCCTGATCATGCAGTGTAGAGCAGATAGATGCAAAGTCCTTACGTCTCTTAGTGACCTCAACTGAAAAGTCCTGGAAAAGTAAGAGACGGTGATCTTCAAAGATGACTTCCTTAGCCGCCCTGTAGGCTCGCAGGAGGGCTAGCTTATCCTGGAAATTTAAGCATCTAAAGATTACTTGTCGTGGCCTCTCTTTGGAATTTTCTAGATATCTGTTGGGGCCTATGCGGTGAGATCTTTCAATGTCCAGAGGTAGACAGTCCTGGGTCAGGCCCAGGAGTTTCGGGAGAGTTAAGGCGGCAAATTCTAGTAATTCTTTATCTTTAATGGATTCAGGAACGCCTATGATTCATAGATTATTTCGCCTGCAGCGGTTTTCTAGGTCTTCCACCTTATCCATTAGCTGTTGATTTTGTTTCAGTAGGCGTTTTAAAGAAACCTCAGATTCCTGCTGTCTGTCTTCAACCCCTGAAATTCTTTGTTCCGCGGCTGACATGCGAGTGGAGAAGAGCCGCACCTCACTGGTTAGGGTGTCCACACCAGCCTGCAAGCTATCCATTTTTGGTAAAAAGAAAGCCTTGAGCTCCTGTAGGAGTGAAGAGTGATCTCCTGAAATACTGCCTTCAGCATCTGCAAATGATGGGTTTGCCTGCGTTTCTGTCAGAGACTTTTGTTTTTTTTCCTGATTCTTTGATCTGTGGCTCATTGTGCTACTTAAAGGCGAGGGCAGCCTGTGAAAATACTCGTCCACTTTCATAGAACAAAATACAGACAGTTACTAGGAATGTTCTGACACTGTGTACGAGTCACCAGAGGGCGCTGTTGCACTGTGTATTGCAGCAATCAAGGTAGGTATGTGGAGGGAAAATGGAGGAGATGAGGACACAGATTTTGAATTTGCAGATATCACATGCCAAAATGCAGGTGTAAAATAAAAATTTAGCTGTACCAACTATGTAAACAAAGGTGTTTTTTTCTTTTCCTTTTCTGTCTTGTGTAGCAGGCTTAATCCGGGCTGATGGATCAGAAATACAATCCTAAAAAATTGAGCTATACCAGCTATGAGGTGAAAAGAGTCTGTATAGGAAAAGTCTGTATAGATCAATATGCGGTTTATGCAGGGACTGTCCCAATGATCAGCTCTCAAGCAGAGCAGGTGTTTATGCGCTCCCCCCTTAACAACCACTGGGGCGTGAGAAGGCCGATATCCCCCTGCTGAAACCTTAATAACAAGTTTGTCTCCCTGTATGGAAGTGAGGTTGTGCCTTGTTGTAGGTTAAAGCTGATTGATCTGCGTTTACACCAATGCATCCACAGTACTTTTACAGAGTGTGCAGCAATCTCTTATGGGCAAGCATAGAATACTTTCCGGGGAGTCCGTTATCAGGGCCTCACACAGTTATAGTTTGAGGTGGAGCGGTTCTGGGCTGATGGATCAGAAATACAATCCTAAAAAATTGAGCTATACCAGCTATGAGGTAAAAAGAGTCTGTATAGGAAAAGTCTGTATAGAGCAATATACGGTTTATGCAGGGATTGTCCCAATGATCAGTTCTCAAGCAGAGCAGGTGTTTAAACGCTCCCCCCTTAGCAACTACTGGGGTAGGAGAAGGCCGATATCCCCCTGATGAAAACTTAATAGCAAGTTTGTCTCCCTGTAGGGAAGTTAGGTTGTGCCTTGTTGTAGGTTAAAGCTGATGTATCTGAGTTTACATTAGTGCATCCACATTATTTTTACAGAGTGTGCAGCAATCTCTTATGGGCATGCATGGAATACTTTCCGGGGAGTCCGTTATCAGGGCCTCACACGGTTATAGTTTGAGGTGGAGCGGTTCTAACCAGCTGTGTAATAGTCCGCGGTGTTACCGCCTCTCACCTGATCCGTCCGATTACCACATTCAAGGCCGGTCTGCTTGTAAGGTCCGTTCTGAGTTGAAGCTGGCACAGAGGTGAAGGGGGGAGCTCCTCCAATATGGCGCCGGTTAGCGTTACCGCTCGCGCCGTGTGGCGCAGTTCGATTTTGACTTCCGAGGCAAGGGCGATTTTCTGCCCTTCACGATGGTTCTTAGGCCGGATGGGGTACCGTAGAGTGCAACCCAGCAAGGCAGCGTCGTGGGGAAAGTTGGCTGGCAGCAAATAATACCATTAATATGAAGCAGATTCCCGGAGCTCTGTACTTCTGCTGCCAGCCGCTAGCTCCGCCCACCGGAAGTCAGCTGGAGTATTCTTGCTTACATTTCATAACAATAGGGCAGCAACCTAACCTAGCTGTTTGAACACTCTTGTCTAAGACCCTAAATGCTAGGTATGCTAGTGTAAGAGGGGGAAGGGTGTTGAAAGCTACTAGAAAAATTGGATACCCAACATGTGTGAACAATATCTGACAAGAGAGGAAAGCTTGAATAAGGGAATATGCAGTGTCCACTGGGAGAACACAACTACCAGAAGTTGATAAGATCAAATTCCAAAATCAGACCCTCTGGGACTCTGGTCTTGAGCCTAAAGATCCAGAAGGTCTCTCTTTCTCCCAGCTTTCGTGTCCTATCTTCCCCCCTTTTCTGTGGGGGTACCTTTTCTATAATGGTCCATGTGAAGTACCTTAAGTCTTTCTGGTGAAAAGCCGAGAAATTATTTATTAGGGGGTAGTTAACACCCCTGCTCTAATGTCCGCTAGATGTTCTTTTATTCTTACCCTGGCCTCCATAGTATTTAAGCCAGCTTACTGTAGGTCACATTGTGTGGAGGAGATAAGATACACCACATAAGTGGAGTGACAATTCAGGCACAGACTTTTTTGGAAACTCTCTCCTGTGACTATGGAGTTAAAATCTTCTCCAGTTGTCACTTTATAGTAAAACATAATTATTTGTGATAACGCTGAGGGAGGAATTGGATTTCTCTCTCAGTAAGTTGTATTGGACTGTTTTACCGCCTCTGGGTACCTGTTAAGGATCATTTATCATTCTTATTATTTTTGGTGCATTCACCCTACATATTCCCCATTCTTTGTTGTTTGTACAGATACAGGTTAAAGCCTTTGAGGACAGAATTTGATCTCCCTAGTAAAGACTACTTTGCTTTTCTACAATTGAGTAATCTGGTTAATAAGTTATTACAAATACAGGGTATCGACTAGAGTTGGTCTATAATTAAGGAAAATCTTAAAATAAGTAATAATGGAGACTACTCCAACTGGTCAAAAAATGACACATCAAGGGTCTCTCAGACACTAATGAAGATGTAATACAAAATAGTCTCAGAAGAATAAATAAGACAACTATATCCAGTAATTATAGAGAAGCGCACATTAACTTGCTCCATGAAACATATCTTACTCCTGCAATAATGTCGAGATGGGGAAGAAAAGTTAAAGATAAATGTGTAAAGTGCTGCAGTAGAGGTGCGGATATTCTGCATTGTTTTTTGGGAATGCACGATAGTAAGACAATATTGGAATAAGATAAGCTTTTGGTTATCAAGAATCCTAAAAGAAGAGATAATTTAGTGAGATATTGTATTTTTTTTGTTTTCATCAAAAGACAGGGTGAAAGGGAAATGATGTATTGAAATGGCAATTGTAATGGCTAGGTTTCTGCTATTGAAATTGTGGATCTTCAAAAAAACATCATCTATAGCAGAAATCAATAAGCAGATATTTAATCAAATGACTGTAGAACAGTGTATGATAAAGCATGATAAAGTCAAAGAAATTGAAAGATTCTTTAAGAAATGTGATGTATTAATCAATCCCAGACACTGGATGTGCAAAAGAAAATTATATACCCTCTGCGATCCTCTGAGTCCGTAATGAAAGCAATTTTAAGGGATGTACTGCCCATGATTTATTAGCCCCCCTGCCATTTGGTTGGGATAGTATGGGAGAAGATTGAGTTTAACCCCTCACATTCCCCCCCCCCTTTTTTACCCCCTTTCTCCAACTCCACCTTTATAGAAAAGTTCTTGATCCAGGGTCAATCAGGAAGAAAAGGTAGACAGTGTTATAAAAATATTTTGAACAATGTTGCCTATTCAAACACTACACACTATTGTCCTCATAGACAGTATTTATTTATTTTGCTATTTTATTTTGGAGTGTTAGGATATAGTATAGTTAATGCTAAGTATCTGATATGTGTTTTCTGTATAAATTACAAATATATGTTATGCTGAGTAATGCTGTTTAACTGAATTATGTATGTAAATGATCTAGTGTGATGAACTATCATATATTTGATTAAAGGGACACTGAACCTAAATTTTTTATTTCATGATTCAGATAGAGCATGAAATTTTAAGCAACTTTCTAATTTACTCCTATTATCATATTTTCTTCATTCTCTTGGTATCTTTATTTGAAATTAAGTTTAGATGCCGGCCCATTTTTGGTGAACAACCTGGGTTGTTCTTGCTGATTGGTGGATAAATGCATCCACCAATAAAAAAGTGCTGTCCAGAGTCCTGAACTAATAAAAAACGTAGATGCCTTTTTTTTCAAATAAAGATAGTAAGAGAACAAATAAAAATTGAGAATAGGAGTAAATTAGAAAGCTGCTTAAAATTGCATGCTATATCCGAATCACGAAAGAAAAAAAAGGAAATTTATGCTTACCTGATAAATTGATTTCTTCTACGATACGACGAGTCCACGGATTTCATCCTTACTTGTGGGATATTATCCTCCTGCTAACAGGAAGTGGCAAAGAGCACCACAGCAGAGCTGTATATATAGCTCCTCCCTTCCCCTCCCCCCCCCCCCAGTCATTCGACCGAAGGTTTTAGGAAGAGAAAGGAAAAGCTAAAACGTGCAGAGGTGACTGAAGTTGTAAAAATAAATAAAATATAATCTGTCTCAAAATGACAGGGAGGGCCGTGGAGTCGTCGTATCGTAGAAGAAATCAATTTATGAGGTAAGCATAAATTTCCTTTTCTTCTACATGATACGACGAGTCCACGGATTTCATCCTTACTTGTGGGATACAATACCAAAGCTACAGGACACGGATGAAAGGGAGGGACAAGACAGAGACCTAAACGGAAGGCACCACTGCTTGAAGAACTTTTCTCCCAAAAACAGCCTCAGAAGAAGCAAAAGTATCAAATTTGTAAAATTTGGAAAAAGTATGAAGGGACGACCAAGTCGCAGCCTTACAAATCTGTTCAAAAGATGCATCATTTTTAAAGGCCCATGTGGAAGCCACAGCCCTAGTAGAATGAGCCATAATTCTTTCAGGAGGCTGCTGTCCAGCAGTCTCATATACCAGGCGGATGATACTCCTCAGCCAAAAAGAAAGAGAGGTAGCCGTAGCTTTCTGACCCCTACGCTTTCCAGAATAAACAATGAAGATGATTGAAATCCTTAGTTGCCTGTAAGTAAAACTTTAAGGCACGGACCACGTCCAGGTTATGTAACAGACGCTCCTTCTTAGAAGAAGGATTAGGACAAAAGGAAGGAACAACAATTTCCTGATTAATATTCTTATTTGAAACAACCTTAGGAAGAAAACCAGGTTTGGTACGTAAAACCACCTTGTCAGAATCAAATATGAGATAAGGCGAATCACATTGTAACGCTGAAAGCTCACAAACTCTTCGAGCAGAAGAAATAGCAACTAAAAACAGAACTTTCCAAGATAACAATTTAATATCTATGGAATGCATGGGTTCAAACGGAACCCCTTGAAGAACTCGAAGAACTAAATTTAAACTCCAGGGAGGAGTAATTGGTCTAAATACAGACTTAATTCTAGTTAGAGCCTGACAAAAAGACTGAACATCTGGCACATCTGCCAAACGTTTGTGAAGCAAAATTGACAAAGCAGAAATGTGTCCCTTTAAAGAACTTGCTAATATCCCTTTCTCCAATCCTTCTTGGAGAAAAGACAGAATCCTGGGAATCCTAACGTTACTCCATGAGTAACCCTTGGATTTACACTAATAAAGATATTTACGCCATATCTTATGATAGATTTTTCTAGTGACAGGCTTTCGAGCCTGTATCAAAGTATCGATGTCCGAATCAGAGAATCCTCACTTAGATAAAATCAAGCTTTCAATCTCCACGCAGTCAGCTGCAGAGAAATTAGATTTGGATGTTGGAAAGGACCTTGAATGAGAAGGTCCTGTCTCAAAGGAAGTTTCCACGGTGGCAGAGAGGACATGTCCACTAAATCCGCATACCAAGTTCTGCATGGCCATGCAGGCGCTATCAGGATTACTGAAGCTCTCTCCTGTTTGATTCGAGCAATCACGCGTGGAAGGAGAGGAAACGGTGGAAACACATAAGCTAGGCTGAATGACCAAGGTACTGCCAAGGCATCTATCAGTTCGGCCTGGGGATCCCTTGACCTGGATCCGTAACGTGGAAGCTTGGCATTCTGACGAGATGCCATCCGATCCAGTTCCGGTCTGCCCCATTTGCGAATCAATGAAGCAAACACCTCCGGATAGCGTTCCCACTCCCCTGGATGAAAGGTCTGACGACTCAGAAAATCCGCTTCCCAATTTTCTACTCCTGGGATGTAGCTTGCCAACAGATAACAAGAGTGGGCCTCCGCCCATCGGATTATCTTGGATACTTCTATCATCGCTAAGGAACTCCTTGTCCCCCCCTGATGATTGAAATATGCCACATTCGTGATGTTGTCCGACTGGAATCTGATGAATTTGGCCGAAGCCAACTGAGGCCACGTCTGAAGGGCATTGAATATTGCTCTCAGTTCCAGAATGTTGATTGGAAGTAGAGACTAAACCTGAGTCCAAACACCCTGAGCCTTCAGGGAATTCCAGACTGCACCCCAGCCCAGAAGGCTGGCATCCGTTGTTACTATCACCCACGAGGGTCTGCGGAAACAAGTCCCCTGGAACAGATGATCCGGCGACAACTACCAAAGAAGAGAGTCTCTGGTCTCTTGATCCAGATTTATCTGAGGAGATAAATTCGCATAGTCCCCATTCCACTGTCCGAGCATGCACAGCTGCAGTGGTCTGAGATGAAAGCGAGCAAACGGAATGATGTCCATTGCCGCTACCATTAATCCAATTACCTCCATACACTGAGCCACTGATGGCCGAAGAATGGACTGAAGTGCTCGGCAAGTATTTAGAATCTTTGATTTTCTGACCTCCGTTAGAAATATTTTCATGTCTACCGAGTCTATTAGAGTTCCCAAGAAGGGGACCCTTGTTTGTGGAACTAGTGAACTTTTTTCTATGTTCACCTTCCAACTGTGAGTTCTCAGGAAGGACAGGACTGTGTCCGTGTGAGATTTTGACAGATGATAAGTTGACGCCTGCATCAGAATGTCATCCAGATAAGGCGCCACTGCTATGCCTCGCGGTCTGAGAACCACCAGAAGAGACCCTAGAACCTTTGTGAAGATTCTGGGTGCTGTGGCCAACCCGAAGGGAAGAGCCACAAACTGATAATGTTTGTCCAGGAAGGCAAACCTTAGATTATGATGATCCTTGTGGATAGGAATATGAAGGTAAGCATCCTTCAAGTCCACTGTAGTCATATATTGACCCTCCTGGATCATTGGTAAGATTTTTTGTATAGATGGGACTCTGAGAAATTTGTTTAGACACTTGAGATCTAAAATGGGTCTGAAAGTTCCCTCTTTTTTGGGAACCACAAAACGATTTGAGTAAAACCCCTGTCCCTGTTCCGGTTTTGGAACAGGACAAATGACTCCCATGGTAGAGAGGTCTTTTACACAGCGTAAGAACGCCTCTCTTTTTATCTGGTCTACAGATAATCGTGAAAGATGAAATCTCCCTCTTGGGAGAAAATCCTTGAATTCCAGTTGATACCCGTGGGACATGATTTCCAGCCCCCAGGGGTCCTGAACATCTCTTGCCCAAGCCTGAGCAAAGAAAGAGAGTCTGCCCCCTACTAGATCCGGTCCCAGATTGGGGGCCGCCCATTCATGCTGTCTTTGTAGCAGCAGCGGGCTTCTTGGATTGTTTACCTTTATTCCAAGCCTGGTTGGGTCTCCAGACTGATTTAGATTGAGCAAAATTCCCTTCCTGCTTTGTGGAGGAAGAGGAAGCAGAGGGTCCTCCTTTAAAATTTCGAAAGGAACGAAAATTATTTTGTTTACCCCTCATCTTAACAGACTTATCCTGGGGTAGGGCATGGCCTTTACCTCCAGTAATGTCAGAAATGATTTCCTTCAATTCAGGCCCGAAAAGGGTCTTACCTTTAAAGGGAGACCAAGATTTGAGCCATAACGCTCTACACGCTAGAATAGCAAATACTGCATTTATCACCGCTAATTTAGCAATTTGAAAAGCGACATCAATAATAAAAGAATTAGCTAGCTTGAGAGCCTTAATTCTATCCAAAATGTCATCTAATAGAGTCTCAACCTTCAGAGACTCTTCTAGAGCCTCAAACCAAAAATCTTCTGCAGTAGTTACTGGAACAATGCAAGCCGTAGGTTGTAACAGGAAACCCTGATGAATAAATAATTTCTTTAGAAGACCCTCTAACTTTTTATCCATAGGGTATTTGAAAGCACAACTGTCCTCAATGGGTATAGTTGTATGCTTAGCCAGGGTAGATATAGCTCCCTCCACCTAAGGGACCGTTTGCCACGAGTCCCGAATGGTGTCTGATATGGGAAACATTTTCTTAAAATTAGGAGGGGGAGAAAACGGTATACCTGGTCTATCCCATTCCTTTTTTATAATTTCCGAAATTCTTTTAGGAACCGGAAAAACATTAGTGTAAGTAGGCACCTCTAGATATTTGTCCATCTTACACAATTTCTCTGGTGGTAACACAATAGGGTCACAATCATCCAGAGTCGCTAAAACCTCCCGAAGTAACAGGCGGAGGTGTTCAAGCTTAAATTTAAAGGACATAACGTCCGAATCTGACTGAGGTAACACATTCCCTGAGTCTGAAAGCTCTCCCTCAGACAGCAATTCCCTGACCCCCAACTCAGAGCACTGTGAGGGTACATCGGAAATAGCCAATAAAGCATCAGAGGATTCAGTATTCACATTAATACCTGACCTACTGCGTTTACCCAGTAACACTGGTAATTTAGATAATACCTCTGTAAGGGTAGTTGACAAAACTGCAGCCATCTCCTGCAGAGTAAAGGAATTAGACGCACTAGAGGTACTTGGCGTTGCTTGTGTGGGCGTTAAAAGGTTGTGAAACTTGGGGAGAATTGGATGGCATATCCTGATTCTCTTCAGACTGAGAATCATCCTTAGGCACACTTTCTTGACCTAAAATATGCTTTTTACAATGTAAGGCCCTTTCGGTACAAGAGGTACACAATGTAAGAGGGGGTTCCACAATAGCTTCTAAACACATAGAACAATGAGATTCTTCAATGTCAGACATGTTGAACATACTAGTAATAACCACAAAACGCTTTATTTATTGCTTTAAACTAATTTTGAGAAACGTGTACTGCGCCTTTAAGAGATAAAAAAGTGCACAATTATTCCAAAACTGCTTCAAAAATGTTAATTTGCTCTAAAAATTAACTGTAGCTCATTAATGGCTCCAAAAATTATTGCACTCCAAGAGTAAGGGGAGAAATTAACCTCTAAAAGGAACTTAAATCACAAAAATTACAAATTTTACAAAAAATACCCCCTGCACCTATCCACAGCTCTGCTATGGCTCCTACCTGCCCCCATGGTACTTTAAAATGACTCGCCAACGATCCGGATAAGAGAACCACTGTCTAGGATCGACCGGAGTTAATGCTGGCTGCTTCTCAGCCAGAAGGAAGTGCGCATCTGAGCGCGCAAAATTAAGCCCCGCCCATCATGGCCGATGCTCTAGTAGGCCTAAAACAACCGCATGGTAAAGCGGTTTTAAGCAAAAACTAAGTGGAACATTTAAACCCCAAACAACACAACAGTATTGACAAACCGGTTATTTAGTGCAACAACAAAAAACGATAAACAGTTCCTGCCTCTCCCAGGGTCTCATATAATGCCAAAGCCCATTATAATGATTGCCCAACATGTCAACAGAAAAAATAAAACATAGGTCTCCCAGTAACCCCCCTTTGTTTAACAGGTCTACTGCTTACCCCATTCCCTTGCAGGGAAATAAATGCCAGCCAGTTCTGATATATCAAGTCTCCTCAGAAATAAAGGGCTGCACATACCTCAATGCTGCTTGTAGCATGAAACCGTTCTCCACACTGAAGATGTCTCTTGTGTTACCTTCAGAAGTCTTGTGGGAACTAACATGGATCTTAGTTACAGCTGCTAAGATCATCAACCTCAGGGCAGAAATCTTCTTCCATATCCCCCTGAGGAAAATAGTACTCACCGGTACCATTTAAAATAAAAACTTCTTGATTGAAGAAACTAAAACTAACACCTCACTTTACTTCTCCCTAGTATAACACAGGCAAAGAGAATGACTGGGGGTGGAGGGGAAGGGAGGAGCTATATATACATTCTGCTGTGGTGCTCTTTGCCACTCCGTTAGCAGGAGGATAACATCCCACAAGTAAGGATGAAATCCGTGGACTCGTTGTATCTTGTAGAAGAAATTGGGTTCAGTGTCCCTTTAATGTTATTCTTATATTTGGATATGTTTCACTGCTAGGCAAGTCTCTCAGACTTCAAGTGCTTTTTTTTCTTTCTCTTAACAAAGCAAGAAGTGTTTTCATATCCCTATGCATATTATTGACATATTTTGTACCCTGAACTGGATTATCAATAAACAAATTTATAATAATAAAAAAAAAAAGTGAAGCAGCATATCTGTAAAAAGCTGACTGGAAAATATTACATGAAAAACTGTGTGTAAAAACGGAAGATATTTTACCTCCAAATGTCCTCAGTAGCTGCATCCCATTGTAAAAGGACATGCAAGGGAGCGTGCAACTGTGCAGGCAAAGGCATTTGTTTTCCCTCGTCAGTTTAAGGAAGTTAATTCTAAAATATTGTTATGGTGAAATCCTGAGTAATTTCAGCAAAGCAACGTGTGAGCACTGATGAAGCTAATTGTATTTTCACCATGCACATGACATGACATTAAAAATCACAAAGCACTTACTCTGGTGAGCTGAAATAATGTTGAGGTAAAATAGCTTCCCTTTTTTACACAGGTATGTACTTGAGATATTTTACTTTTTACAATTATGCTGCATGACTTTTAAGTGATTTAGCACATGGGTATTATGTCCCTTTAAAGTAAGCTTTAGAGCAGCAATGCACGGCTCCAGTTGAACACATCTGGTATGTTAATGACCAGACAAGAGAACTTATGTGTGTAGCCACCAATCACCAGCTACCTCCCAGTAGTGTATTGGTGCATCCAAGCCTACCTAGATATGCTTTTCAAGAAACAATAACAAGAAAATAAAGTAAATCTGTAAAATGAGTAAAACTAAAAGTTATTTAAATTGCATGCTCTGTCTGAATCATGAACATGCCATTTTGATTTCATGTACCTTTAAGGAAAATAAACTAAATAACACTGCAATAGATATTCATTTTGCCTGCTTTTGTTGTGCTTGTGCTACATTCAGAGAGGCTGGGTACCTCTTATGCTGGAGTATGGGGAAATTAGACTGAGCCTACAACAGTCTACACCAGGGATGGACAATTAGTTTTTGTGACCCCCAGGTAAAGCTGAGCTATGAATATTTGCCTTAGTTTTTGTGACCCTAGAAAAAAATTGAAACTAATATTCTGTGCTTTGTGGTGACCACAACTTAAGAGTCATCTGGAGGCGATAACCGCAGATTGAGGGTCTCATGCTTCATCTAAATCTGGCCATGTGCCACTCTACCTGTGTAGGAAATATAGTAAAGAACCATTAAATACAGTAAAATGATAAACCCCTTCAATCCATGAATATAATAGTCTTTATGTTACTCAGGTGTATGTAATAATAGTACCTGATCTTTAAATGGTGTTGGGGGAGGTGCTTAAGTGTGCCACTAGTTGCTTATTACAGGTCATTGATAAACTGCAATATTTATGAATTACGAAACATGTTTGACCTATATATTTTTTTGTTTTTGTACTCTGATAATTTGGATGCTTATTAAAGTTCACTTTTTGCTTTTGAAAGAGAGAGTCTGTTGGATTTTTCTGGGTGCTGCCTTTTGTTTTTTGAACCACTAAATAGAGTAGAATTGAGTTACTGACAAATGCACAAATAAAAGACAATTCAACAGCACTTAAATTGAAATAAGCAGTAGAATATGTAGCAAATTTGAAAGTTAATCCAATAGTACCCCCTGTATCATGTGACAGCCATCACCTAATCACAAAATATACTGTGCACTTTTGCACATGCTCATTAGGGGCTGGAGCCCCAGAAAGAGTGCATATGAAAAAATTCTGCACATTTTTATTATGGAAGTATATTGAAAGTTGCATTTTTTAATGGCATGCTTTATCTGAAGCATACAACTTCATTTTTTACTTTAGTGGCCCTTTAATGATAGATCCTTATGTGGCCCTTAAGGCTTCTAAAGTATTAATCTGCTGACCCATGTGTTAGGGAATTAGGCATAATTGTTCTACAGAGTGATTGTTTAACTCATCATTTGAGAAGAGCAAACCAGGAAAATGGATTCCACCAGACTTTTTAAGAAGAATATACTTGAATTGCTCTTGATTGGCAACTGCACTAACAAAATGACAGTGTTAAATGATTTTAAATCATTTCTTTTGCAGTGATAAATATACGAGTTGCATGCCCCTTTAACACTGTTATTCTATAAAGCTATTAAAACCTTACTTTTTGTAGACTCAATCAAGGAATCACAATAGTAAAATCATTTCTTAGGCTAAATCTTTGTACACCATTGCAACAAAAAGACGTTATACAAAACAAATGTTTAAAGTTTATTTTACATATTTATACATAAAACTTTGAAGGTGACCTTTTTCAATCCGATTCAATAATATAATAGCACATCTAAAAATGGAAGTCAGATTATCAACATTCACAAAATGTTGAGAACTGTTTCAATTATACAAGATACGGAGAGCTACAACTTTACTATGAGGCAGGCATGTAGTTCTTGACTTATTAGCACCGTCAATAACATTTGTGTTCGAAAACTACAGTGAAGAAGAAAAAGAAACCAATGGTAAAATACTGATCAACTTAAAAGTTCTATTCCAAAAGTCAGTTTTGTAATTTATCTGTCTCTTAATCCATATTGTGTCATAGCATAAGTACTGTACATATAGTAATATTATCTTGATAAAATGCCTGATATTAGAGGCATAAGTAAAAAGTTAAAATAAATTAAAAAGCAGAGGCCAGGTCACTGGACATAAAGCATCAGACATTATCAAAGACTAACACTGATTTTCCTTGTGTATCATCTTGAGTATCAGCATTTGGACAATCACAAAAGCAAAATAAAATGTAGCTTTCCCCCCCCCCCCCCTATTGTTCAATGGCTTCTTGCTTTATTTTGTCGGCATTTTCTCTGCCATGTGCTTCTGCTGACTTTCAGCATGTCTGTGGGAAAAAAAGAATATATAAAATGTTATTTGCCATAGAGAAAACATATTGTATAGATCATCAGTGGTTTGAGGTTAGCTAAAGAAAATGGCATTCAGTCTTTATAGGATATATAGAGATGAGTCAATGGCTATTTATTACACCTACTAGAACTGCAGTCCTAGAGGTGAGTTTGTTAGCAGAGCACAGACACAAATAGTTGTAGAGGAAAATCCATGTTAATACAGTGCAAAAACTGCTGCCATATTGTGCTCAAGGCACAAGCCTACCAAGCTATGTTCTTCAACAGATCTAACCAAAAGAGCACATTGAGGGCCTGATTACAAGTGGCACGCTAATGATAGCACGGGTCACAATACGCAATATTGCTGGACTGTGCTAACATTAGCGCGCAACCTAATATTACAAGTCCATAGTAAGAGTGTTTACCAAAGAAGGATTAGCGCGGCCGAAATCACACTAGCACAACCTATTTCCCCTGTCAGTTAAACATGCCACACTTTCTCCTATCTGCTTTTTACCTTATCCTCCTTTCTCCTTAAAGTCACAGCTCTTCCTTACAGCCCTCAGACTATTCATCTCTCCCACTCTTCTATCTCCCCCCCCACTCTACAACACACGTGCACTTTATTTCTATCTCACATCACTCAGCCAATTAACTCAGCTCCAACAATATTAAGCTTAGATGCTCATATCAGACACATTTTCATATTTTCTCTTACCATCTTTCTTCTACTTGCAGCTGGGGATGTCTCGCCTAACCCAGGTCCACCCTCTGCCTCTCTCTGCTCACTACCCCAACTGACACCCCCAAAATCTTTCAAACATATTAACTGCACTTCTGTTAATACCCTGGAATTTTCTTGTGCCCTTTGGAATGCACAAACTTTATGCAACAATCTCACTTCTATTCAAAATCTTTTCATTTCACAATCACTTAATAACCTTCACAGAAACTTGGCTCTCCTCCTCTAACACAACTGCTGTAGCCTTGCTTTCCTATGGTGGCCTGCACTTCAGTCAAAACCCTAAGCTAGAAGAAAGACACGGAGGGAGCGTAGGCATTCTCCTGTCTCTCCATAATATACCTTCCACTGCATTCCTTCACCCCTACCTTTCTTTCTCTTCCGCATCTTCTCCCCCTTAGCTCTCTTTGAAGCTGCTATCTATCGACCTTCTGGCCCAACATCACAATTTCTAGACCACTTTAAAGCCTGGCTCCCACACTTCCTTTCTTATAATGTCCCTTCTCTCATCTTAGGGGACTTCAACATAACCATTAACAATTTTAACATGCCTGCTGCCTCTAAACTTCTATCTCTTACCACCTATTTTGGCCTGTCTCAGAGGACAACACCTCCAACCCATTGAGAAAGCAACTCAATTGACCTGGTCTTCGCCAATTTCTATGTCACTTGGAACTTCTTTAACTTCCCCTTTCCTCTCTCAGACCACCATCTACTAACTTTCCCTTTTACTCTACCTTCAGGATCTTCACAAGCCCCCAGAAACTGCTACCTTACAGGAATTTAAATTACTTGGATCTCCCAGGCTTTTCTGCACAACTGAAACCTCTACTCTCCAAAATGTTATCCCTCTCTTGCCCAGACCTTGTGGCTTTAAAGTATAATTCTGCATTAAAATGAACACTTGACAAAGCTGCACCCTCCACTGTTTGCCCTGCATCATACACTCAACGACAAGCATGACACACCAAAGAGACCCGCTATCTTCAGTGAAGTTCACAGACTGCTGAACGTCAGAGGATGAATTTCATGCACCTGTACTGATTTTCTGCATTATAAATTCATCCTTAGGTCATAACACTCTGCCCCTAGCCTCGCCAAACATTTCTCCTCCCTCATGCCAACTAATGCATCTAACCCCAGAAGGCTGTTCTCAACCTTTAACTCCCTTCTACGTCTGTCTGCATCTCCGCCTACTACCAAACTCAATGCTCAGATTATTGCTGATCACTTCAAAAATAAAACTGACACAGCTAGAAAGACATCTCTCCCACACACCCCTTAAAACCAGCCCTCCTACCCACCCCTTTGAATAACAAAATTATTTGTCACTTTCCTCCTGTAACAAAGGAAAAAGTCTTCGTACTCCTATCTACTACTCATCTCACAACCTGTCCACTTAACCTTATACCTTCACAATGTCTTCCTTCTCTCTCTGCTTCTCTAACCACTGCCTTAACTCATCTATTTAACCAGTCTCTCACAACTGGCACATCTGATACATTCAAGCATGTGTCAATCACACCAATCTTAAAAAAACTTGTTTGTCCCCTCCACTACTTCTAACTATAGCTGGTCTCCTTGCTTCCTTTTGCCTCCAAATTATTGGAATGACTAGTCTATAATCACCTGAGTTTCTCTTAACTAACTCCTTACTTGATCCACTAGAATTAGATTTTCGCCCTAAACACTCAACTGAAACCGCTCTTAATAAAGTAACAAATAATCTGCTATCAGCTAAAGTAAAGGGACACTACTCCTTACCAATTTTTCTAGTTCTATATGTTGCTTTCGATACAGTTGACCATCCTCTCTTCTTACAAATCCTACAATATTTTGGCATCCGTAGCATCACATCTCTCTAACTGCTAGTTTACAATTTACTCTAATAACACATCCTCTGATTCTTTGCCTCTCTCAGTTGGAGTACTGGAAGGATTTTTATGGGGTCCTTTGCTTTTTTTTCTCTATACATCCTCCCTTGGAAAATGTATATCCTCCTTTGGGTTACAGTACCAATTATACGTTGATGATACCTAAACCTACCTTTCCTCTCTTGATATTTCTTCCTCTTTACTCAACCAGATTATCAAGCGTCTTTCTGCAACTTCCTCTTTGATGTCCTCGCACTACCTCCAACTCAATCTGTCTAAAATTTAGCTGCTTCTCTCTTTGAGACATTCAACACCTGACATTTTTCTTACAGTTGGAGACCCTATTCATAACAGCTCACCACAGGTCCACTGTCTTGGGAACACACTTGACTCTGAACTCACATTCACTCCACATATACAAGCATTCACCAAATCCTTCTGTGCACATCTACACAACATTTCGACTTTTCCTTGCTCAAGAAAGTACAAAAACAATAATTAATTCTCTCATTTTGTCATGAATAGGCTACTGCAATCTACTTCTAAATGGCCTTCCCAAACACCGCCTCTCCCTCCCTCCAATTTATTATGAATACTTAAGCTAGACTCATCCACTTAAGTCGCCTGCTGCTCCGCTCTGCCAGTCTCCACACTGGCTCCCCATTTACTCTAGAATACAGTTCAAAGTATTAAAACTAACCTATAAAGCACTCAAAAGCCTCACTCCCAACTATATTTCCTCTCTCATCTCCAAATTCTCGCCAACCTGTCTTCTTTGATCAACCTCTGAACTATGTCTCTCCATGCCTACCATCTCTACGTTCCACTCCAGCCCTCAAGACTTCTCATGCACTGCTCCTGTCTTCTTTATCCCGCTCCAAACGTCTCCAACCTTGTATAGCTTCATAACAGCTTTGAAAATCCACCTATTTATAAAAGCTTACCATCTCTTCTGATTTTTATCCTACCCAAAATAAATCTTGAACTGCCTTGACTCACTGTTGGAACTACAATCCAAGTGACAAGCTACCCCAAACCTTATGTCTCAGCACCAACAACCTGTAGGCGGCAAGCTCTTTGGAGCAGGACCATCTTCCTTGTGTTATAGTTTTGTTTAGTCTGTTATGTTTTTGTACTTTCTCATAAATCCTTGTCATTGTTTACTCCTATCTCTGTACACAGCACTACAGCATTTTGTGGCTCTATACAAATAAATGATAATTATAAAAATAATAATAACTTGTACTTTCAACTCAAGTGACTTAATGTAGCCACCAATAAGCAAGCGCTATCCAGGGTTCTGAACCTAAAATGGGCTGGCACCTAAGCTTTACATTCCTGCTTTTAAAATAAAGATAGCAAGAGAACGAAGAAAAATTGATAATAGGAGTAAATTAGAAAGTTGCTTAAAATCGCATGCTCTATCTGAATCATGAAATTAAAAAAATGGGTTTAGTATGCCTTTAAAATAACATGCTCAGTTTGAATCATACATTTTTTTATTTTGCAATGCAACTGCAATGTAAAGGCACTTTTCAGTGTCGTTTTTTTTCTAACACCCCACTCCCACCAACTTTAAAGCTCCAAAACTGTCTAGTGCAGTTATTTTTTAATGGTTGGTTAATTATTGTGCTCCCTACAATTTTAAATTCAAATCAGCCAATAGAAAAAGTTTTCATTCTATTAGCTGATTTGAATTTGAAATAAAAAATCAGCCAATAGGAATGGAAGGGTACCCCTAAATAAAGGGAGTACCTTGCATTCAAAATTCAGTGTGAAGCTGGTGACCGCATGAAGAGGATGTCATGGATGGAAGATAAGAAGATGGATAAAGAAAGGAAGTTTGCCGTCGCGATGAAGATAAGAAGACCGCCGCTGGGATGAAGATGGACCACCGCCAGGATGAAGATGGAGCACTGCCGCCCGTATTCATCTTTGGTGAGTATCATCTTTGGGGTTTAGTGTTAGGATTTTTTGGGTGGGTTTTGTTTTTCAGATTAGGTTTGTTTTTTATTTTTATGGGCAGCAAAAGAGCTAAATGACCTTTTAAGGGCAATCTTCACTCAAATGCCCTTTTCAAGGCAATTTTTAGGGTAGTTTTATTTTAGATAGCCTTATTTTGGTGGGTGGGGTTACTTGTAAAGTGGTGTAGTTTTTTTTTTTTTGTTTTTTTTAAAGAGCTAAATCACTTTAGGGCCCAGAGGCAGAACTTTTTTTCACTTTCTGTGATTTTTTTTTTTTGTGAAAAATTTTCTGCAGTTCATTTTGATATAAAATTAAATTTGTTAGGTTATCCTACAGCACCAGCTCAATTGTAATGTGCTGATTAACTAGATACTAAAGCATCAACCAATGCGCTTTGCAGCGCTGATCAGTATTTGACTGCTCTTTTCAAACAGGTCTTCACTCAGGCTGCACGGTGTTTAGGAAAACTTACACAGTGCAGTCAGAGCACAGTGCTGCTTGAAGAGAACAGCCTGATGTGGAGCAGTGCTGTAAAGCAAAAGCGCTAAAAGTTCTTGCATATGTCCTGTTCTTTCTGCAGACATGCTGCATTTTCTGCGATGACATCTAAGATCACAACATGTTCTGCCTTGGGACAGCAATGCCCCACAAAAGGCCCTTTTAAGGGCTATTGTAGTTTAGTGTTAGTATAGGTTTTATTATTTTGGGGTGGGTTTTTTTTAAGTGGGGTTTTAGAATAGGCATAATGTTTTTTTTTATTTTTGGCCATTTGTTTCCTGTAATAGTAGGTTTGTTGTTTTTTTTTTGTAACGGCAGGTTCTTTATTTTTTGTAATGTTTTTTTTTTTTTAGCAATGTTACTTTTTGTCTTTTTTTAAGTAAGGTTATGTTTGTTATTTTTAAAGTAAGGTAAGGTAAGGTAAGTTTTTTTTATTTTTTTCAGGTCAGTTTTTTTTTACTGGTAAGGTTAGTATTATTTGGGGGTAACAGGGGGTGTTATCTTATGGGTTTAGATGTTAGTGGGTTTCTTTGCAATGGGGGTTGCAGTGGATTAGGGGTTAGAAGTGTAGTTGGTTACTTTGCGGTGGGGGTTGTGGCGGTTTAGGGGTTAATAGTGTTGTGGGTTACTTTGTGATATGGGGTTGTGGCGGTTTAGGGGTTAATAGTGTAGTGGGTTACTTTGAGGCAGGGGTTGTGGTGGTTTAGGAGTTCATAGTGTAGTGGGTTACATTGCGATGTGGGGGGTGTTGGTTTAGGGGTTAATAGTGTAGTAGGGACTTTGCAGGGGGTTATGCAGCGGGTTAGGGGATATAAGAGTAGGGTGCTTATGGAGAGTATAGTTAGCATGCAAGTATGAGTGTTAGGTTATTTTTACACGTTTCTCTCTCCATTGAAGTCTATCAGGAGTATGTTAATAAGGTCACAATATTGTAACTTCTACTCTTTGCGCGTGTTGAGCTAGGGTGCAAGCGAAAAAGACATTTACCTTCAACTTGTAATAAGTGCGCTACCTGACGTGTGCAAAGAGCCGAAGTCGAGCAGAGATTACCACTCCACTCGTAATCTAGCCCATAATATTTTAAAGAATTTATGTTTATAACAATGATCATTTTATTAATTATTAGTTCTTTTTACTATGACATTAAATGTAAAATTATTGATCAGATTAACATTTTGAACATTTAAAAATCTGTTTCAGTATTTGGAAAGTTTCATTGTCTATAACTTAGTGGAGTTTGAGGTAAACTAGACCTATAAATGAGCTAATTGCTTGTGTAATTCTTACCTAGTCAAGTCTTCAATATCAACAAGCATTGCATCTTGTTCCATGTGCAATTCATCGCGGATAAGTAGAAGCTGAACTAATTCTTCATTCAAGCCTGTTAAAAAAATAATAATAGCAAACTAAAACCTATTGAAAGGATTGGCATCTTCTTGTTCATCATGTATTAAAAATTCCAAAAACAGGTAAAACACAATTCTTAATATTTGTAGCAGTTTGTGCACCTTCCTTTCATATATAAACAGATCCACCGAAAAATTTAATGCAGCACTGCCTAATGCCATCCTAAGAAAAATAAATGATACCATTTTATATGTATAATTTACATATGTCTGTTTATGTGTGTGTGTATATATATATATATATATATATATATATATAGTGGTATAATTTACATATGTCTGTTTATATATATATATATATATATATATATATATATATATATATATACACACACACATAAACAGACATATGTAAATTATACCACTATATATATATATATATCAATCTATATCTATCTATCTATCTATCTATCTATATATATATATATATATATATATATATATACACACACACATAAACAGACATATGTAAATTATGCCACTATATATATATATATACACACACACATAAACAGACATATGTAAACTATACCACTATATATATATATATATATATATATATATACACACACATAAACAGACATATGTAAATTATACCACTATATATATATATATATATATATATATACACACATAAACAGACATATGTAAATTATACCACTATATATATATATATATATATATATATATATATACACACACACACACATAAACAGACATATGTAAATTATACCACTATATATATATATATATATATATATATATATATATATATATATATATATATACATAATCAGACATATGTAAACTATACCACTATATATATATATATATACACATAAACAGACATATGTAAATTATACCACTATCTATATATATATATATATATATATATATATATATATATATATATATATATATATATATATATATATATATATATACATACCGGTATATATATATATATATACACATAAACAGACATATGTAAATTATACCACTATATATATATATACACACACATAAACAGATATATGTAAATTATACCACTATATATATATATATATATATATATATATATATATATATATATACCGGTATATATATATATATATATATATATATATATATATATATATATACATAAACAGACATATGTAAATTATACCACTATATATATATATACACATAAACAGACATATGTAAATTATATGTTAACACAATAAAGGCATCAGTACTTTCTTTAAAGGGGTAATCCTGTGTGTAACATTATTACTTAAAGGGACAGAACTGTTATTGTTTAAGAATATATATAATCCCCTTATTACCCATTCCCCAGTTTTGCATAATTAACAGTTATATTAATATACTTTTTACCTCAGTGATTACCTTGTATCTAAGTCTCCCCTTATTTCAGATATTTCAGATCTTTTGACAGACTTGCATTTTAGCCAACCAGTGGTAACTCATAAATAACTCAACAGGAGTGAGCACAATGGTATCTGTACGGCACATGTGAACTTGTGCTGTCTAGCTGTGAAAAACTGTCAAAATGCACTGAGAAAAGAGGCGGCCTTCAAGGGCAAATAAATTAGCATATGAACCTACCTAGGTTTAGCTTTCAACAAAGAATAACAAGAGAATAAAGCAAATTTGAGGATTATTTTAATTTTTATGAATAATAAATAAATAAAAATTGGAGCTTTAGAAGTGTGAACGATGCCTTAATTTCAGGGGTAAGCATCATTTTCAGATGTAAATTACAGGAATAGCAGACAAAAATGGTGAATGTGCTCCTGGCTAACACAGTACTGCCCTTTTCCCACATTATAATTTTACAAAGAGTATAGGTTAACTTTTTCCTGCAAAAACGAATCCAGAGTAAGCAGCAATAAACAGTAAACAATCAATGTGAAGTGTTCAGCACTCTTCGGTCTTCTACCTGACAAAGTAATATAATGTTTATACAAGGGTAAGTCAAGTTAGCCAACCTATTGAGTTCTATACAGAAGTCATTTATAGCAGGTTATGGTCTTCAGGGAATTTAATTTATTCTTCTTAGAAATCAATAACTAGACTGGCACTACATGTCACTGGTGGGACTTGCTATTGTGCAAACAGAGGGTCTGAGACATACAATAGCTGTCTGTGTTCAGGGATTAAATATTATCCAGAGTGTAGGTCAATTGCTTTTTATTCAAAGGGAAAACACTTTCTTATGTTCAAAATTTGCTATTTATAACTGTATTATTGTATTTACATTGGAATCAAGAGGAGGAATCATAGGCAGATCTTTAGTTTCCTGTACAACAAAATGTGAAAAGCAAAAAATGACTTACTTTCTATTTGAGAGTGGAGATCATTGACTATGACTTGTAGTTGCCCAATAGTCATATCTCTCAGGTCAGTAGGCTTTAAGCTTCTCTTCATCAAGCATTCACTAATATGAGGCATGTGTGGCAACTAGGAATAAAAAACAAACTCAAGGTTATTTTAGTACAAAAATGCTAAACAGATAATCCTATGCAAACATAATACAGAATGTAGCCACTAGGTGGTGATATTGCTACATGGAAAGAAAAGTCAATTCATATTTTCACTCCTGAGCTGTTTTTGTTTTCAAATCTCTTGCCCTGTTTTTATTTAAAGATCAATATCAGTATCTCTTTAGGTCAGGGACCCATATAAAAATATTTTCCTTGCAGATCAAGAACATTTAGAGAATAAGTTAAGTTTTCAGAAATATAAAATATGAAAATAAAATGCAAAAAACAAAGCAATTATTGGTAAACAGCAGCATGTGTGTTGTTACTTCTTAAAGGGATAGTAAACCACACTATTTTATTTTATGATTCAGATAGAACATTTTAAACAAATTTGCAAATTACTTCTATTATCAAATTTGCTTCATTCTCTTGCTATCCATTGCTGAAGGGACAGCATTGCACTACTGGCAACTAGCTGAACACATCTAGTTAGCCAATCACAAGAGACAAATGTGTGCAGGCACCAATCAGCAGCAGCTCCCACTAGTTTATGATATGTGCGTATTCTTTTTTAACAAGGGATACTAAGAGAATGAAGCACATTTGAAAATAGAATGACATGCTCTATGTGAATCATGAAAGTTTAATTTTGACTTTCCCATCCCTTTAAATATTTTAATCAAACTCTTCAGGTTTCCACTTTTACAATTTGTTCCCTTTCAAAAACACCAACATTTAGGATAATATACCTGTCATTTTAAAGGGACAGTAAAGTAAAAAACTTCTATCTTCATCCTTCCGGAGCGGAGCGGGTCCATCTTGAAGACATCCGACGCGGAGCATCCTCTTCTATCCACGGTCGACGACTGAATGAAGGTTCCTTTAAGTGACGTCATCCAAGATGGCATCCCTTGAATTCCGAATTAAGGTAGGAAAAATCCTATTGGCTGATGCAATCAGCCAATCGGATTGAACTTCAATCTGATTGACTGATCCAATCAGCCAATAGGATTGACCTTGCATTCTATTGGCTGATTGGAACAGCCAATAGAATGCGAGCTCAATCCTATTGGCTGATTAGATCAGCCAATAGGATTGAACTTCAATCCTATTGGCTGATTGCATCAGCCAATAGGATTTTTCCTACCTTAATTCCGATTGGCTGATAGAATCCTATCAGCAAATCGGAATTCAAGGGACGCCATCTTGGATGACGTCACTTAAAGGAACCTTTATTCAGTCGTCGGCTGTTGACAGAAGAGGATGCTCCGCGTCGGATGTCTTCAAGATGGACCCCCTCCACTCTGGAAGGATGAAGATAGAAGATGCCGCCTGGATGAAGCCTACTGCTGTCTGGATGAAGACTTCTGCCCCTCTGGACGACCACGTGTGCCCGGCTGGGTGAAGACAGCTCAAGGTAGGGTGATCTTCAGGGGGTTAGTGTTAGGTTTTTTAAGGGGGGTTTGGTGGGTTTTAGAGTAGGGTTGGGTGGTGGGTTGTAATGTTGGGGGGGGGTATTGTATTTCTTTTTTTACAGGTAAAAGAGCTGATTACTTTGGGGCATTGCCCTGCAAAAGGCAATTTTAAGGGCTATTTGTAATTTAGTATAGGGTAGGGAATTTTTTTTATTTTGGGGGGATTTTTTATTTTATTAGGGGGATTAGATTAGGTGTAATTAGTTTAAAAATTTTTAATTTCTTTTTTATTTTCTGTATTTTAGTGTTGTTTTTTTTCTCATAATTTAGTTTATTTAATTTAATTGTATTTAATTGTAGGTAGTTTAGGTAATTCATTTAATTATAGAGTAGTGTTAGGTGTAATTGTAACTTAGGTTAGGGTTTATATTACAGGTATATTTGTATTTATGTTAGCTATGTAGTTATTAAATAGTTAATAACTATTTAATAGCTATTGTACCTAGTTAAAATAAATACAAAGTTGCCTGTAAAATAAAAATAAATCCTAAAATAGCTACAATGTAACTATTAGTTAGGTTAGATTAGGTGTTAATAAAATGTAACTAGTGTTTGTGAGGAGGGAGTGTGGCGGTTTAGGGGTTAATACATTTATTAAAGTGCCGGCGATGTCCGGTCAGCAGATTAGGGGTTAAAAAAATGTATTATAGTGTTTGCGATGTGGGGGGGCCTCGGTTTAGGGGTTAATAGGTAGTTTATGGGTGTTAGTGTATTTTTTAGCACTTTAGTTAAGAGTTTTATGTTCTGACGTTAGCCCATAAAACTCTTAACTACTGACTTTTAAACGCGGTAGGAGTCTTGACAGGAGAGGGTCTACCGCTCACTTCTTCCAAGACTCGTAATACCGGCGTTAGGCAAGTCCCATAGAAAAGATAGGATACGCAATTGACGTAAGGGGATTTGCGGTAGCCTCGAGTGGCGGAAGAAAAGTGAGCAGTACACCTGTACCTGCCAGACTCGTAATACCAGCGGTCGTCAAAAAGCAGCGTTGGGACCTCTCAACGCTGCTTTTTAAGGCTAACGCAGAACTCGTAATCTAGCTGAATGTGTTTTCATGTCCCTTTAATTTGATTTTTTTTGACAATAAAATTATGATCTTAAAACTGTACAAAATCACAGTGTTGTAATAATAAAAAAATAAGAAATGTTAAAAAGTGGGCAGCAGATGTACAGTGTGCGCTGCCTGCAGCAATTAATAAATGGGTCCTATATTTTAACCCTTGACTATAAACATTTACCAAGCTAACAATAATAAATAAATATAGTTTACATTTCACACTTACCAGATCTGCTACAGGAGATTTTTTCCTGTTTTGTTTCTCAATTTCCACTTGCATTTTGGCCATGGGCTTTACCATAGCCAGAGCCATTTTAGCTTCTGCTTGCAGTTTCTTTTGTCTGGTGATAAAATCCATATCTTCAAAAGCTTCAGATTCCTCTTCCGTAGTATCTCTGTCTGAGTAGGAAGAGCTTTGTTTGCTCTGTAGAAAGAGAATAAAGAGCGTTGAACAGAGAAGAGACAATGTGCAGAGAGTAAATGTGAACAAAAAGATTGTTATTTAAGGAATTGAATGGTAACATTCTAATGTAATAATACACTGGTCTTATGGGTGAGAGAATTTGAATTAATGCTTATTGCAAAGTATGAGTAAGCCATGGAGTTAAAGGGACAGTAAACACTATGGGCTTTATGTACTAAGCAGCGGGACAGGTCCGCACATGTAAGTCTGCTTCCCCCAATGTAAGAAGCAGCGGTCATTCGACCTTCCTCAGTTTGAGGATAATTACAAATAAATCTTGCAAGGTTACGATGAAACCCCAGGGCATTACAGTAAAACAAAATGTGAACTAAGCAATGATTCTGCAAATTGGCTGGAGTTTTTTTCACCATGCAGATGACAGTACAAAGAGCAGCTGAAGTATAACTGCTAACATAGCACTAACTCTGGTGAGCTTCCTTTTTTACACAGAGATGTGATATTTTCTAGTTTAGACAATGCCAGATGAACCTATAGTTTAAGTTGCAGTGCTTGTGAAAAGCTGCTCTATTACTATCTATGATGGTGATAGTTGCAGGCGTCTCAGGGGTTAATGTCTGTGCTCTGTAAACTCTGGGTAATATGCTGCATGGTTCTGGAACATCATCATCAAAGTACACATCTGTGTATCCCTATTTAGCTGTAAAGTGGTGTGTATTGAATTTAATAATCAGTTTGTAGGTATTTATGGCTGAACTTGCAAAATCAATGTTTCTGCTCTAAACCTGTCAAGTTGATTGACAGACACCAAGTACCACTAAATACACAACCCTAAGAAAATAAGTACTAGTTATTTAATGTAACTGGGTGACTACAATGTGATTGGGCAATAATATATTGTTATCAAATATACCTGTACAATATTATAATAACATAAATAGGTTGTTTCATTACATGGATAGACATTTCTACCTTGTACCAATCTCCCTTATGGCAGAAAGGACTTTACTCTTATTATTTGTTGTTCATAAGAAATAATTACTAAGTTTTGCCTTTGCCTTATAACGGTACCAGTTTACTAAGGTATGGTGTTTTTTACAGAACATGTGTACTTTTAACATTTTATCCATACAAAATAAGTTGCCCTGGTATCAAAATGAATGAAACAATATCTTAAAAATTGCCTTGACTTGCTGGGAGCTTCTACACTTTGTTCACAAAGCAACTTGTATTTTGTTCATACTAGTATTGCTTAAAGTGACCAATTAACAAATATTGGGTTTATTTAGAGTGCATTTAAGGTACTTTTTTGAGTCTTTCTACACATAGTGCTCTGTAAACATTTTTAAAATATTTTAAATTATTTAGCTGGTGTATATATTAAAAGGAAATTTGGAAAGCCCAGGGGGATAGTGCATTCTGCATTACTGTATCTTTATTTAAGTCAATTCCAAGAGGAAAAACATTGTGAAGATGTATCCGAATTCCAGTTGGAAAACAGATATTAATCCGATCACCAGTTCACTCTAATTCAAAAGCTGCTGGCATTATAATGACCCTTCTAAAATATTTTACTCCAAAGCTTCTATCTGAGTGTACAGTATGTGATTGCTGTTGTTTATGTTTTTTATACTTGATTGTCCATGTAGATGTTTGTGTGTGTGTGCCCGCGCACGCGCATGTGGAAATCTATGGGTGCCTGTGTGTGGACATGTAAATGACTATGGGAGCCTGTGTGCACGCGCACATGTGTGGATCTGCATGTTAATTTCTATGGATGCCTGTGTGTGCATGTGAATGTCTATGGGTAGTTGTGCATATGAGCATGTGAATGTCACTGAGTGCCTGTGTAGATATGCATGTGGATGTTTATAGGTGCCTATAGAAGTTTGAGATTAGGCAAACAAAAAAAGATGCCTATGATCATCTTGATTTACCCCAGGAATAGCTGGTTAAATCAATCCAGACATTGTTGTAATCTTCTCTCCCTTTTTTAATCTGTGTGCTGTAATAGAGATAATGAGAAGATGCACAGATGGATTTAAAACCTCCTCTTAAATATCTGGCTACCAAATAACACAACCAAGGGGGTTAAACAGACATTGAATTCTTTTTTTTGGTTCACTTACAAAATATAGAGTTGTAGGGAATGTTGTTACTAGCTAGAGAGTATTAGTAGGAAGTTGTAAAGCATTTAAAGGGACATTCTTTCATAATATAGAAAGAGAATGCAATTTTAAACAACGTTCTAATTTACTACTATTATCTAACTTGTTTTATTTTCTTGATATTCTTTGCTGAAAAGCATATCTAGATAGGCTCAGTAGCTGCTGATTGGTTGCTGCACTTAGAAGCCTCATGTGATTGGCTCACCCATGTGCATTGCTTTTTCTTCAACTAAGGATATCTAAAGAATGAAGCAAAATAAACAATAGAAGTAAACTGGAAAGTTGTTTAAATTTGTATTATCTTTCTGAATCATGAAAGAAACATTTTGGGTTTAGTGTCCCTTTAAGTTCCTCCAGAGCCGTGCCATATTGATCAAGAAGAGCCAGGAACACTGGCTGGCTCCCTGGATTTGTTGATGCTGTCTCTTGGACTTTTAGTAAAGTATTGTGTGCTAGTTTGCGCTTCCTTTTATGTCTTCTTGTGGAAATGACCTATGGCCTTGTCTTTGGTGCCAAGACTGAATAGGAGGTGTTAAAGGGCCCTCTCAGACTCCCATTCAGAGTTTGGTTATTGTACTATGGAGACCAAAGTTTACCTGCTCCTGACCTGTTATCCTGACCCTGCTAATTAGTTTGGACCACGCTACCTCTTTACCCATCTACTGAGATACAAACTTCTAGGACAGATTTTTTTACCTTGAACTTCCCCCTGAACTTGCGTATCTGTATCATCCCACTACAAGGGATAGGAAACCCATTTTTTTTCTTTCACGATTCAGTTAGAGCATACACATTTAAACAACTTTATAATTTACGTCTATTATAACATTTGCTTTGTTCTCTTGTTATCATTTGTTGAAGGAGCACAATGTACTACTGGAAGCTAGATGAACATTTCTAGAAGCTAGCTGAACACATTGGGCAAGCTAATAACAAGAGGCATATGTGTACACCCATCAATTAGCAGCTAGCTCCCAGTAATGCATTCTTGCTCCTAAGACTGCATAGGTATTCTTTTCAAGAAAGGATACCAAGAGAATGAAAAAAATAAAAATAATAATAATAACAATTGGATGTTTTAAATGTCATACTCTGTCTCAAATATGAAGACATTTTTTGGGTTTCATGTCCCTTTAAACACCTGGTTCTGGACTGCTCCTCTGGTTTTGACCCCTGGCTTTTCTACGATTAATTCTACAGTTTTCCTGGAAACTGAAAGATGTTAATTTCCTGCATGACTGGTTCCAGCTATAATCCCAGGTAATTCAACTATTGCCTTATAGAAGCACACTGATATTTCTGTATTAGTTTAAAGTTAAATCTAAGCATATTTTACATAATATTTCATCAAGCAAGAAAAATATATTTTCAATATGTTTTATTGCTGCTCTTTTTTGTGCATGATCATACAATGTCCGTTTAGGCAAAGAAGCTTACATTGAGGGCACATACTAATTGGGGTCTCACTGCAGATATGGGTTTGAGGGATCTCTCTAGTAAGTATACGTGCTGTGCTGCTTGTAATGTAAATCTAACCAGATAGATTTAAGTTGTTTCTTGTTTTGGCCACAAGAGGGTGCACTTAAGGCAATTCTGAATTACACTGAAAGATTTAGGATACCTACTGTCAGAGTGGCAAGTAATGTGTTATGGTACAGGAAATATATACTTACCATTGGAGACAAAGGAGTGTCCAAACTGGTTTCAGTTTTACTATCATCAGCATCACTGTCCTTGTCACTACCACTGTCATTAACAAAGCAAATCTGCAAGTTCATCCCACTTTGGAGCCTGGATAAAGAGAGGTTGTATCATTAAAATACTTCTAAAATATAAATGAATCAATGCTTAAGGCATGAGCTATTAAGAGTGTACAAATAACACAATATCATTTACTTGCTACCCGCAGAATCTGGTTTGCAGAAGGTAAGTGATTAGACACATCTCTCTGTGTGTAAAACTGGCCCCTGTTCAAATTAATCAAGATTAATTATTGTTTGATGTCCTACAGCAGGGATTCCAAACCACAGTCCACAGGAACCACTAACAGTCTGCATTTTCCATAATGACTGAAGAGCTGATAAAATCAGCTGCTTGGTAACAATGGTTATCTAAAGCATTCTCAATCAAGGTAGTCCTAAAAGAATCTGTCCTTGTAATGGGCACTGAGGAGAAGAGTTGGGGAGACCTGCCCTTGACAGATCTATGGATTATATACATAAACTGACCGAAGGTTCAAAATACATATAGGGTGCAGAATGCCCCAAGCCCATTGTACCATCACATGACCCAACCGTTTTATGGACATACATCACCAGGGTGCAACAACAACAGATTCAGATTGTAAGCGTTAAGTGATTAGTGTTTCATCTCCTTATGCATAGATGTAAGTATGTATTGTCAATAGGTCTACAAAATATGCCAATGCCTTATACAGAACAATTAAAAAACACGGAATAACTCAGATACCAAAACCACATCTGCTCCGAATGCCTGCCGGAAAACTACATCTGCTCCGAATGCCTGCCGGAAAACCACATCTACACCCAGGTATAAAATGCTGACTGTAAAAATACATTTTTTAATTTGTTACTTTAAAGGGACATAAAACACATTTTATAAGCATAGTATTGAGGTTATTCCCTGTCTCCAATGCTGTCTTGTTTGCACATGTGCAGTAACTCTCCTTCATATACCTGCAATATAACCTAGGTTCCATAATGGCAGCACCCATGATTAGTGGGAGGTGCATTAAATGTATTTAGTAGTTAGGATTCCTTTAAATGTAAGTCTGACTGCTTTTCTTTATCGTCTGTTATTTCTGTATTTGTCCTATAGACCAGTGCTTTTTAATTCTAGTCCTCAGGACCCCCAACAGGCCAGAGTTTCACAAGATCTGAACTAGAGCACAGGTGAAATAATCAGCTGATCATTAACCATGGTTACTGACATGCGATCACCCACCAGCTGATTAACCTAAAGAAATAATCAGCTGGTGGGTGAGAGCAGGTCAGTAACCATGGTTGCTGATTAGCTGATTATTTAACCTGCACTCTAGTTCAGATATCATAAAACTCTGGCCCGTTGAGAGTTCAAAGGCTGGAATTATGAAGCACTGCAACAGAAAATATTGTTTTTTGTTGATTGTAAAACCTTTTAATGAACTAACATATTCACAAATCAAGGAGTTTTATTCTTCAAGATTTGTATCTAAAGAAGGGACCATCAAGGTCTTGAAAGCTTATGAAATATACAATCTCAGTTTATGAAAATGTTGGTCCATTTAAAGGTATTATAATCTACCAATAATAGCTCAGGAATCCTCACTGGTTCTCAATCCTACGAGTTACATGGGAAACAGATTATCTCAGCTCAGCCTGATAAACTTAGCTGAACTGACAGCATGAGCCATAATGGCATCTGATGTCAATAACTGCCACCCACTCTATGACTGGTGACTAACAGCTTTTACCAACCAGAAATATAATAATTGATTCTATCAATATAAGGCATTAAGATAATGGGAGTCATGGTGTGCCCTAGTGCCAGCTACTGAACATGCTGATAAAATGGGCTACATACTGTATGTTACACCTCTAGTTACACTAAAGACTAGGGATCTCTGATTTGTGGTCTCACACACGCATGCACAGCGAGGCTGCACACATAACGAGGAACTTAGGTGCTGTGCCCTTGATGTTGCAGGTGCAGAGAAGTAAAAGCTGAGGGAGAGAGCGGAGAGGCCTGTGCATTCCGGTCATTCGGCAGAAAACAAAGGGCGAAGATTTGTAGCTGTCAGCGGCATTCGTCTCTTTCCAGGGCTGGATTTTTTACTAAGATCTGAATTTGCACAGATATTATTGTGTTGCGCTTTAACAAGAAGACATTTGTTTGCTGACAAATTACCAAATGCACATCCCTAGACCGGAGACACATCAGGCCAGAAATATCACCGGCTTTATAACATAACCCTGCTGAAAGACAAAATGTCATTTTATTCTGCTGTGCAGCTGTGTTGTGACTGTTTGGCAAGGATTGATTACACCTAATACTATCTGTGGCCTGTGCTGCAAAATGAGGGCAAAAATACTCAAAATAGCTTCATCCTTATAATTGTCTCTTTCCTTACTCATCCACCTAACCCAGAAACAAATTGTAAAATAACAGAGCTGCCAAAAAAGGCACAATACAGTAAAGAGATGGAAACATAGAAGATAAAAATGGAGGTCTGCTCATGTCTCCCAGCATGCTCTGCTAACAAAACACAACCAGGCTCTCATGTATCTAGGGTCAGCATCACTTTAATGAGTCACTTCAATAAACAATTACTAATTACAGCAGTCCCAGGGGCAACAAGCAGGTGTAGTCAAATAGAAATACTGGCAAATGCAGAGACAATAGCTCCCTATGGCAGGATGACACAAACACAAGCAATCAATTGTAATTTGCAACAGCAGCACCGTATCTAAATGTGAAGCGCTCTTAAATGCTGTGAAATAGATGAAAATAGAGTTAATAGACACACACGCTGTATCATCTGCACATACAAGTGCAAACTGCTCTAACATGTTACAGCCTTTATTATTGCACTGCTGCTAGCTTAATTAAAGGGACACTGAACCCAAATTTTTTATTTTGTGATTCAGATAGAGCATACAATTTTAAGCAACTTTCTAATTTACTCCTATTATCACTATTCTTCATTCTCTTGGTATCTTTATTTGAAAAGCAGAAATGTAAGTTTAGGCGCTGGCCCATTTTTGCTGAACAACCTGGGTTGTTCTTGCTGATTGGTGGATAAATTCACCCACCAATAAACAAGTGCTGTCCGGGGCACTGAACCAAAAATAGCTTTGATGCCTTATTTTTAAAATAAAGATAGCAAGAGAATGAAGAAAATTGATAATAGGACTAAATTAGAAAGTTGCTTAAAATTGCATGCTCAATCTGAATCACTAAAGAAAAAAATTGGGTTCAGTATCCCTTTAATGTGTTTAACGCCTGCAAAACCAGCTCCAGAGCCACAACACACTGCTGGAACTTAGCTGAAAGCCTCTGGTGAGCCAATGACAAGAGGAATGCATGTGCAGTAGATCAGCTAGCTCCCAGTAGCGCATTACTTCTTCTGAGCATATTTGCATATGCTTTTAAAAAAGGATACCAAAAGAACATAGTCAGTTTGATAATGGAAGTAAATTTAAAAAGGTCATAAAATTGCCTGCTCTATTGGGTTCCTACAAAAACAAATAATAATAAACCTATATGATAAAAGGCCAGGTATGTTTGTCCGATGCAGTCATGCGCAGTAGAAACTGCTGCGTGAGACAAACATAGGATCATTAAGGAAGGATCAGCAGTGACCGCCGTGAGGATCAGACAGCAGAGAGGGTGGGCGGGAGCGGAGCATAGCCTGGCGGGAGCGGCTGGGTGGGCGGGACCGATGCACTGCAGAAAATGGCCTGTGTACACAGGCTTTAGGACTAGTAATAAAATAAAATGTTGTTAACAGACCTTTGTCACATACCAAAGACAGTATTATGAAAATGCTCATTCCTGTTATAAATAAAACCATTTTTTCATGTTTGTGGATACATTGTAATTGATTCTTGAGCAGTTGAGTTTAGACAACTTTACCTCAACCATTTTCAAAACAAACAAAACAATATTTAAAGTTACATAAAAGTGCAACAAGAAAATGCTTTAATACGTTAGAGCACTTCAGACTACTGGTTGCATACATTTTGCATGTTTTTCATTCCTGCAAAGGGTTAAACAGACAATTACACTCAGTTCTAGAGCAGAAAAGCACTAGCTAAAAACAGGATGACAGCCAATCATGAGCGGCATACGTGGGTATCTGCCAATCACCCTCCGTGGTCACCTTAGGATTGGCAGTGTATTCTGTTTAAAGCCATTCCTATAAGCAAACAATACTGCAATTTGTAAATGTTATAAGATATTACAGGCTGTTCTTATTGCACGTCTATGTCCCTTTAATAAGTTTACATGCTAACTTGTGAGCATTTGATTAAAGAGCAAAATAGATATATGGATATCTGACTTTAGAGACAGCCTAGTTAAAGGGATATGGAACCCATAGATTCATGATTCACATAGAACATGCCATTTAACACAACTTCCCAATTTACTTTGATTATCTAATTTTGCTGAAAAGAATACCTTCGGTAGGTTTAGGAGCAGCAAGTCAGTACTTGGAGCTAGCTGCTGATTGGTGGCTGCACATACATGTCTCTTGTCATTATTTCACCTGATGTGTGCAGCTAGCTCCCAGTAGTGCATTGCTGCTCCTTCTACAAGGGATACCAAGAGAACAAAACAAAATTCATAATAGAAGTAAATTTGAAAGTTGTTTAAAATTGTATGCTTTATCTAAATCATGAAAGAAAGAAAATATGTTTTCCATGTCCCTTTAACAAATTATAGCTGTGGAAAATGTTGATGATTGTATTGGAAAACAATGAGCTTCACTATCCCCATAATCAGCTAGGGAATTACAAGGGTGTTTTTTTTTTATTTAAAAAAAAAGGTTTTCCATTACACAGCTAACAAGAGGGAGGGACCCTTGAGTTTGTTTAAATGGAGGAAACCATAAACAAACCAAAATAAACACTGGTCTAATTAATCATTTTAGTTACAAATACATTATCTATCAGTCTGTCTGTCTATGTAGGAAATCATTACTTGTGGAAATTGAATAATACATCACAAGCATAAGAAAGTGATTATATCAATTGGGAACGTTACATCAAGGTTCTTCCCCTTGAAAGACAAAGGCAAATAATCTACCCTTTTAATGATACAGATTATGTGAGGGTAAACATCTTTATGACAGCAGGATTTTTGAGGATGTCTTCTTGATATAAAAAGAAAGAGAAATTGTTTTCCCCTTCCATATTGGGAAGGATAAACTGTTAAAAAATGTGATTTTTATGCATGAAAATATGACAAAAGAAAAGAAAAAGTGTAGAGGATTTATTTAATTTGATGTTTGGCTATAAGTATTCCAGAAGAACCAAGACAGCTATATGGTAACAACTTACCTTATTTCACAAGAATATCTTTTTTTTTTCTGACCAGCCTGTATTCTCCTAATATTCCACTAGGTGGCATGATGGTACACAACATTGTTTTGCTACCCTATACATATAAATAGGAAAAAATGCTGCTATAACCCAGTTGCACTGACAAGCTATGTTTGGCACTATGGTGATATTTTTGAACAAGGCTTAGCAAATTCCAGGATGTCTCAGCTACTTCTGATTCCAATCTTTTTGGTTTCTTCTACATATATCTATATATAAACTACTGCATGGCTCCTGGTGTGTGTACTTCATTTGAAATAATTTTGCCAAACTTTATAAATATTATTTAAATGTAATTTTGAAAGATTTGGCTTAGGAAGAACTTTCCAAAACATTATAACAAATCACTTGCTCATTACTAAACCAGAAAATGTGGAAATCAGGAAAAAGTACATACAGTGCCTGTTTATGTGTGAAACCACAAACAGATAAAACATTTATCTGCACTGTAAAACAATAATAGTGTTTTTTATTGTGTAGTTTGTTTTTTTAAATCAACTACCTTAAAAATTAAAATTTAGAAAATTTGAGAATCATTAGATCTAAAATTGATTTTATATTTAAGGTTAAGCTTCATGAGATTGAGAAAATTAATTAAAACTTCTTTCTGTTATATTTTTCCTGTGTAGGATGCAGATACTTTATGTGCAGTCATTAGCTAACAGGAAACCACTGCATAAATCATCAAGAGGCTAAGAGGATAAGCTGATGTTATAGCTCCTGATAAATGTAAAACTTGTGGTTTATAAACCAGTCAAGGCTTTACACATTCTGTCAATAGTCAGTAAACACTTAAAGTGAAGGTAAAGTTTTCTGCAACTGAAAGCAGTAGTGTGTTAATTGCTCAAAATATAGCAAGATCGCTAAGTTTTTAGCACATATTTAGATATATATAAATATAAAATAAATACTTTATCTTTATGTGTTCGGCCGATTATCGCTCCTCCCTCCAGTTAGTTCCTGGTTTCTTGTTGTATTACGTATAGAGCGTTGCCACCCGCTCTATACGTATGGTAAATGCGCGTTCGCGATTTTCTGAAAGCTTGTGCATGCGCACATTACGCCGTAACCTCTAATTGCGCCTGCGCAACTAAAAACTGTTGCCAAATGTTTCTAAACAAACTGCGTTCGGGCGAGTTGCTTGACTGAAGGCGATTTGCGCATGTGCTAAGCTGGAACGAGCACGGCTTATAAGATACAGGAAGTGTATCTAACGCATGCGCAGACTGAATACTAATGCAGTGACGTCAAATGACGGCCGCCTAACAGCCAGACAGATGATTGGGGACTCGAAGAACGTGACCTGGCTGCCAAAAAAAAAACAAAACAACGGGCAGATTACAGAACGAGGAGAATAGAGTTTGAAAACGCGGATAAATCGGTAAATATAGATATTTAACGAAATTGATGAATTAAACTACCATTATTTTTTAGGCTAATTACATTTGCAAACATCTAAACATGCTAACTTTACCTTCACTTTAAGTTCCCTAAACTTCCAAAAATAAAGTAGCAATACAATTTATTCTGAAGTTCAAATGAACATTAGATATTTTTCAGACCGATTTATAAATCTTTCCATTTTGCTGCCCCCTCTGTCATGTGATAGTCATCAGCAAATCAAAGACTAATAATTGCATACATTGCACATGCCTAGTAGGAGTTGGTGCCTCAGAAAGTGTGCACATAAAAAGACTGCAGTTTGACAATGGAAGTAAATTGCATGTTCTACCTGAATCATGCAATACACACACACATTGTATCTATTACCAGAGACAATATGCAAAGGAAGTCATACACAGTCCATGTTACACTTACCTGGAAGAAAGACTGGGCTTCCCACTTTTACTACAGCTGGTATAAAGTCCAGGTCCATCATCAAAAAAACTCCCAAGAGCCAGCTTCTGTCTGATAGATTCCCTTTCATTCTTCTGAGCCTAAATAACAATGAAAATATAGGTGATATAAAGCAGGTAAGAGACGCATGCTCTAGTCTGCATGACCTAATAAATGGAAATATATCATCATCTAACACCAGAAAACACACAATCTGATAGCAGGTAATTACTGACTGGAAAATAATTTGTGTTCAGGATATAGCCTTATTTTTCTTCCATTCTACTGCATTTGCCTTTTCCAGTTCAGATGGAAAGCTTTTTAAAGACTATTTCTTCCATTCCTTCTCAGAGTATTAATATTAATTAAAAAGATTCTTCTAATAAATTATGGTAAAAATGGTTAACAGAATCAAGTCATTGCATTACTGATTATACCCCCTAAAAGAAGGGGTTAAACACAGGGATAAAGTTCTGTCCAGGAGCAACAAGTCAAACAAGAGTGCCAGTTGTGCATAGCTGCCAATCACTGCGTGTGCCCAGCTTGGAATTTTCATTGCTTGCAGCTCTGGTAAAGGACTTCATCTATGTAATTAACCCTTTGCTAGATTTAAACACATAGGCACTATTGAGCGCTAACACCTGTCTAGTTAAATAAATTGTGCTCCTATTCTTGCGCTTATAAATTGAAAGTATAACGTTTCCAGTCAAGCAAAAGCGCTAACATCGGGAGGTTAGATAGTACCGTAGTGCTATCGCCCTTTTCCCCACAGACTTCTATGCGGTGGGCTACAAGAGTCTGCTCTGGCTCTTGTCCTCTCGCTAATCCAAAGGCCAAGTGCGCTAATGCTGAAGGTGTGTTAAAAATAATTTAAATAGCATTGTTCACCACTCTGAAGAAATGTTATTTGTAAAATGTTATATACACATAAATATATATATATATGCCTCTGCATGTATAGGTTCACAAGCTGTATAAATATAGTGATTGTGACCTTGTTAGGCTGTACAAACATTCTACAGATATTTCAGCCGATAAAATGGATATTGTAGTGCAAAATTAACAGCATGTAATTGTAGCACTACTGGCCCCTGAAAAAGTGATTAAACTCATAGTTAAAATGCCACACAGACGATTGCGGGCCCCAAACATGCACAGCCGGTGTTTGGTGGGTTGTGCAACTGCCGCCGCTGATTGAGTCACAGGGCTTTGTCTACTCAGAATCAGCTGTTCATGTTCACTTTGGCTCCAGACCATGACTTTATTTGTTTGTCCCCTGTCCAGGGGTTAAACACATAGACCTGTAGGCTCAGTAGTGCTAAAACTGCATGTTTTAACAAATTAGAGGATGTCATTTTTTCGCTATAATGTGCACAGGATGTTGGCAACTAATTACTTTCCCCTTTGTATAAACAGATCTGGAATGTTAGTGATATTTTAGATGTAGTTTATTTCTTCAGTTGTAATAAAGATGCGCTGTAACTTACTTTATAATACAGCACTGAAATTCAAAAACCCCATAACTTACTTTATAATACAGTACTGAAATTCAAATACTCCGTAACTTACTTTATAATACAGCACTGAAATTCAAATACTCCATAACTTACTTTATAATACAGCACTGAAATTCAAATACTCCGTAACTTACTTTATAATACAGCACTGAAATTCAAATACTCCATAACTTACTTTATAATACAACACTGAAATTCAAATACTCCGTAACTTACTTTATAATACAGCACTGAAATTCAAATACTCCGTAACTTACTTTATAATACAGCACTGAAATTCAAATACTCCATAACTTACTTTATAATACAGCACTGAAATTCAAATACTCCGTAACTTACTTTATAATACAGCACTGAAATTCAAATACTCCGTAACTTACTTTATAATACAGCACTGAAATTCAAATACTCCGTAACTTACTTTATAATACAGTACTGAAATTCAAATACTCCGTAACTTACTTTATAATACAGCACTGAAATTCAAATACTCCGTAACTTACTTTATAATACAGCACTGAAATTCAAATACTCCGTAACTTACTTTATAATACAGCACTGAAATTCAAATACCCCGTAACTTACTTTATAATACAGCACTGAAATTCAAATACCCTGTAACTTACTTTTTAATACAGCACTGAAATTCAAATACCCTGTAACTTACTTTATAATACAGCACTGAAATTCAATACCCTGCAACTTACTTTATAATACAGCACTGAAATTCAAATACCCCGTAACTTACTTTATAATACAGCACTGAAATTCAAATACCCCGTAACATACTTTATAATACAGCACTGAAATTCAAATACCCCATAACTTACTTTATAATACAGCACTGAAATTCAAATACCCTGTAACTTACTTTATAATACAGCACTGAAATTCAAATACCCCGTAACCTACTTTATAATACAGCACTGAAATTCAAATACCCTGTAACTTACTTTATAATACAGCACTGCAATTCAAATACTCTGAAATTTACTTTATAATACAGCACTGAAATTCAAATACCCCGTAACCTACTTTATAATACAGCACTGAAATTCAAATACCCTGTAACTTACTTTATAATACAGCACTGAAATTCAAATACCCTGTAACTTACTTTATAATACAGCACTGAAATTCAAATACCCCTTAACTTACTTTATAATACAGCACTGAAATTCAAATACCCCGTAACCTACTTTATAATACAGCACTGAAATTCAAATACCCCGTAACTTACTTTATAATACAGCACTGAAATTCAAATACCCCGTAACTTACTTTATAATACAGCACTGAAATTCAAATACTCTGTAATTTACTTTATAATACAGCACTGAAATTCAAATACCCCGTAACCTACTTTATAATACAGCACTTAAATTCAAATATCCTGTAACTTACTTTATAATACAGCACTGAAATTCAAATACCCAGTAACTTACTTTATAATACAGCACTGAAATTCAAATACTCTGTAATTTACTTTATAATACAGCACTGAAATTCAAATACCCCGTAACCTACTTTATAATACAGCACTGAAATTCAAATACCCTGTAACTTACTTTATAATATATAGCACTGAAATTCAAATACCCCGTAACTTACTTTATAATACAGCACTGAAATTCAAATACCCTGTAACTTACTTTATAATACAGCACTGAAATTCAAATACCCCGTAACTTACTTTATAATACAGCACTGAAATTCAAATACCCTGTAACTTACTTTATAATACAGCACTGAAATTCAAATACCCTGTAACTTACTTTATAATACAGCACTGAAATGCAAATACCCTGTAACTTACTTTATAATACAGCACTGAAATTCAAATACCCTGTAACTTACTTTATAATACAGCACTGAAATTTGAATACCCCATGCTCCGACCGCCCACTTAAAAACTAATATCTTTTTTTCTGAGCTAAAAGTCTTAACTGTGCTCCAAATCGGCGCTTTAGCCATACGGCACTCACACAACTTTTATTTTATTTTTTTGTAGCTAGAGCACTGATTAGAGAACAGTTCAAACTCTTAGCTCACAAAAAAAAATAATAGTTATGAAGTGGGCGACCGGAGCGCGGGGCATTTGAATTTCACCACTACATTAAAAAAATAAGTTAAAGCGCATCTTCTATCTTCATTACAACTGATGAATTAAACTCCATCTAAAATATCACTAACATTCCAGATCTGTTTATACAAAGGGGAACGTTTACCAACACTGTAGTGCATTTTTACAGAGAGAAGTGCTCAACCAGGAACGAACAACAGATAAGAGGCTTTTCTATGGCGAATCACCACCTTTTAGTCCAGTTGTGCTTTTTCACAGAGGAGAACTTTCCTG